>NW_028270191.1:15429580-15601420 GCF_037043375.1 Chiloscyllium plagiosum | reverse complement strand
AAAATGGTTGAGGAACAATGGCAGATGTTTTAAGAAAACAGTTCAAGGCTCACAGCAAAGATATATATCCCAGTAAGAAAGAAGGATCCTACGAAAAGGATAAACCAACCATGGTTAACGAGGGAAGTAAAGGCCAGCATTAAATTTAAAGAAAAAAGACATACCACTAACCATGTCAAATTGCAAGACAGAGAATTGGGCATAGTTTATAGCCATCAAAAGATGACCAAAAAACAAAGATATAGAAGATAAACTTTGAATGTAAACTGAAAAGAATATCAAGATGTACAGCAAGAGTATCTTTAAATATCTAAAAGGAAGACAGCAGCCAAAGTGAGCATAGACCCCTTAGGAAATAAGGCTGGGGAAATAAGAACAGGGAATGAGGAACTGGCTGATTTGAATACATGCTTTGCATTGATCTTCACAGTAGAAGACAATAAAAGCATTCCGAAATTACTAAATGATCAAGAGGCAAAGGGAGCAGAGGAAATAAATACAAACTATCACAAGAGAAAAAATCTGAGGGAAACTAATGTTAATGTTCAGTCCCCTGGATCTAATAGGATACATCCTGAGATATTGAAGGAAGTAGCTCTGAGATAGTGGATGCACAGGTAGTAATCTTTCAGGAATTCTTAGATTCTGGAAATATCCCAGAGGATTGGAAAATGTCAGCTTTTATTTAAAAAGGAAAGGAGACAGAAAACACATAACTATAGGCCGGTAAGTTTAATGTCTGTTATTGGGAAAATGCTGGTCTGTTATAGATGTAATAACAGAGCATTTAGAAAAACGTAATATGATCAAGCTGAATCAGCACGGCTTTGTGAAGGGTAAACATGCGTGACAAATTTATTAGAATTCTTTGAGGAGGTAACAAGCAATATGCATAAATAGGAAGCAGTGGATGTAATAGATTTAGATTTTCAGAAGGTGCTTGATAAGGTCCCACAGGCTCTTAGTAAGTAGTCTGAGGTGTTGGAAGTAAGATGGTAATATGGATAGAGGATTATCTAGCTAATAGAAGAGATTTGGGATAAGGGGGCATTTTCAGGCAACCTGTAACTAGTGGAGTGTCACAAAGGTCAATGCAGGGGCCACAATTATTTTTAATATATACTAATGACTTGGATGAGGAAGGTGAATGTACTATAGCCAGGTTTGCAGATGACACAAAAATAGGTGAGAAAGCAAGTGGTGAGGGTGATGCAAAGAGTCGATAGAGAATGTAGACAGATTGACTGAGCGGGCGAAAATTTGGCAGATGAAATATAATGTGAGAAAGTGAGTTTGTACATTTTAGCAGGAAGAACAGAGGCATGGAATATTATTTTTAATAGAGAAAGATTGTAGAAAGCTACAGAGCAGAGATTTGGTACTCCTGGTGCACAAATCACAAAATGCTAACAAAGTTCAGCTGGTAATAGAGAAGGCAAATTGAATGTTGGCTTTTATATCAAAGGGAATTACAGAACTGGATCAAAGGTAGAAGACAGAGGATGGTAGTGGAGGGTTGTTTTTCAGACTGGAGGCCTGTGACCAGTGGAGTGCCACAAGGATCGGTGCTGGGTCCACTACATTTCGTCATTTATATAAATGATTTGGACGTGAACATAAGAGGTATAGCTAGTAAGTTTGCAAATGACACCAAAATTGGAGGTGTAATGGACAGCGAAGAAGGTTACCTCAGATTACAACGGCATCTTGATCAGATGGGCCAGTGGGCTGAGGAGTGGCAGACGGAGTTTAATTTAGATAAATGTGAGGTGCTGCATTTTGGGAAAGCAAATCTTAGCAGGACTGATACACTGAATGGTAAGGTCCTCAGGAGTGTTGCTGAACAAAGAGACCTTGGAGTGCAGGTTCATAGCTCCTTGAAAGTGGAGTTTTATGTAGATAGGATAGTGAAGAAGGCATTTGGTCTGCTTTCCTTTATTGGTCAGAGTGTTGAGTACAGGAGTTGGGAGGTCATGTTGCGGCTCTACAGGACATTGGCTAGGCCACTTTTGGAAAATTGCGTGCAATTCTGGTTTCCTTCCAATCGGAAGGATATTATGAAACCTGAAAGGGCTCAGAAAAGATTTACAAGGATATTGCCAGGGTTGGAGGATTTGAGCTACAGGGAGAGGTTGAATAGGCTGGGGCTGTTTTCCATGGAGCGTCGGAGGCTGAGGGGTGACCTTATAGTGGTTTATAAAATCATGAGGGGCAAGGATAGGATAAATAGACAAAGTATCTTCCCTGGGGTGGGGGAGTCTAGAACTCAAGGGTATAGGTTTAGGGTGAGAGGGGAAAGATACAAAAGAGACCTAAGAGGCAACTTTTTCATGCAGAGGGTGGTGAGTGTATGGAATGAGATGCCAGAGGAAGTGGTGGAGGCTGGTACAATTACAGCATTTAAAAGGCACCTGGATGGATATATGAATAGGAAGGGTTTGGAGGGATATGGAGTGGGTGCTGGCAGGTGGGAACTAGATTGGGTTGGGATATCTGGTTGGCATGGACGGGTTGGACTGAAGGATCTGTATCCATGCTGTATATCTATATGATTGTATAAAAATAGGGAAGTCTTGTTAAAACTATGCCAGGCTCTGGTTAGAACACAGCTGAAATGATGTTAACAGTTTTGGCCTCTGAACTAACTCCACAGAGGATGGTATCTGTCACCAAGACATCCTCCATTTACACATAGAAAGTCCTTAACACTGATCCAGTTCTCAGTGAACAGAACCTCTGACGCTCCTGTTTCTTTTTTTTTATATAGACGCTCCTGTTTCTATCTGTCAGCCAGGGCTCCCTGATTGGACCAGATTAACAGCCCCAATCAGGGAACTCACATTCTATGAGGTCGACTTGGTTGACCTCATTACAATCGTGGCACTGGAGGCAGTTCAGAGAAAGTTCACTCAGCTGATCCCGGCTATGGAGAGACAGTCTTATGAGGAGAGGTTGAGTATGTTGGGCCTGTATTCATGGAGTTTAGAAGAATGAGAGGTGACCTGATTGAAACATACAAGGTTCTTTGGTGACTTGACAGGAGAGATGTGGAGAGGTTATTGTTCCTTGTGGGAGAGTCTAGGATCAGAGGGCAGAATCTCAGAATAAAGGGTCGCACGTGAAAGGCAGATGAGAAGGAATTTCTTCTCTTCGGGTAGTGAATTGGTAGAATTATTTGCCGCGGAGAGCTGTCAAAGCCTGGGCCATTAAATATATTGATGGCTGAGGTAGACTGATTTTTAATCAGAAAGGGAATTGCGGGTTGTGGGGTAAAGGTGGGAAAGTGGAGTCGAGGGTTATCAGATCGGCCATGATGTCATGGAAGAAAAGATCTGATGGGCTGAATGGCCTACTTCTGTTCCTTCCTTTTCTGGTAATGTTAATTCAAATTTTGCATCTGAGGAATTTAAATTTAGGCTGGTGAAATCTGATTCACTAAATGTCCTTTAGGAAAGCAAATCACCCATTCTTGCCTTGGCCTAATCAATATGGGTCTGAAGGGATGTAGTGTTAATCTCACCAACAAGAAATCCAGAGTCTTAGGAAAATGCTCCAGGCACACTGATTTCAATCCTATCATGGCAGATGGTGAAATTCAAACTCAATAAAAATCTGGAATTAAAAGCTGGCCTAATGCCAATGACATAACCATTCTCTATTGTTGTTCTGGTTACAACATTACAGGAAGGACATAATTTGCTCTGGAAAGAATGTGGAGAAGACTTTACTAGAATGTTGCCAGGGCTGAAGACTTGTAGCTATGAGGAGAGGTTGGGGTTGTTTTCCCTGGAACTGAGAAGGCTGAGGGGGTGACATGATTGAAGTATACAAAATCAGGAGGGGTAGAGATAAGAGTAGACAGGAGGTATCTGTTTCCCTCAGCAAAGAGTTCAAAAACCAGGAGTCCTTGCTTGAATCTATGTGGCAGAAGGATTAGAAAGAATATGAGGAATAACGTTTTTACTCAGAGGGTGGGCGGTATCTGGAATTCGTGCTGCCTGAGTTGGTGGTGGAGGCAAAGGCCCTAAGCTCTTAAGTTGCAGATCCAGGTATTATGTAAGTGCTGTACGCTGCAGGGCTATGGGCTGTGTGCAGGAAGGTGGGATGAGAAAGGACATCTGGGTGTCTTTGGGTCAGCATGGACAAGACAGACCGAATGGCCCCCTTCTGTGCTGTATCATTTCTATGGTTCCATAAATAAACCTCTGGGGAAGGAAATCTGTTCTTTCCTGGTTGGGCCTACATGTGATTTCAGAACCAAAGCACTGCAGTTGAATTTTAACTGCCCTCTGAAATGGCCTAGCAAACCACACAGCTATATCAAACAACTGGCAAAAAAGGAATGGACGGGCCACCCAATATTGACCTAGACACTAGAAATGACAACAACAAACCGACCCTGCAAAGTCCTTCTGAGGAGCAGCATGTGTCATAGCTAAAAATGAAGGGGCAACCTGGTGAAGTAACAACACTGGGTACTTGCATGAAATAATGGGAGCAGCATGCAATCGACAGGGCTAAGGGATTCCACAACCAACAGAATGGATCTAAACTCTACAGTCCTGCTACATCCAGTCATGCACAGTGGTGGAATATTAAACAACACACTGAAGAAGGAGACTCCACAAATATCCACATCCTCAATGATGGGGAGGGGACAACCAGTACATCAGTCCAAAAGCTGAGACTGAAACATTTGCATCCATCTTTAGCCAGTAGTGCTGAGTACATGATCCATCTCAATGTCCTCTTGAGATCCTCTGCATCTCAGATATCACTCTTCAATCAATTTGATTCACTCCATGTGATAGCAAAAAGTGATTGAACGCAGTGGACAATGTAAAGGCTATGGACCCTGATAACATTTGGTGATAGTATTGAAGACTTATGCTCCGGAACAAGCCAAGTCTTGAGCCAAGCTGTTCCATTACAGCTACAGTACTATCATCTATCTCTATGGGAAATTGCCCAGGTGTGTCCTCTATACACCACAGGACAAATCCATCCAGTCTACTCTCAATCATCAGTAAAGTGATGGAAGGTATCATCAAGCAGCACCTGCTCAACACCCAGATTGGGTTCTGCCAGGTCCACTCAGTTCCTCATTACAGCCTTGGTTCAAACATGGACAAAAGAACTGAATTCCAGAGGGGAGGGGAGAGTGACAGCCCTTGACATCAAGGCCACATCTGATTGAATGTGGCATCAAGGAGCCCTAACAAAACTGGAATCAGCAGCAATCTAGTGGAGGAGGAACCTCTCCACTGGTTGGAGTCATGCTTGGCATGTAAGAACATTGTTGTTGTGGCTGTTGAAGGTCCATCATCTCAGCTCCAGGACATTGCTACATGAGTTCCTCAGTAGCATCCTAGACCCAAGCATCTTCGGCTGCTTCATCAATGATCTTAAAAATGGGAACGTTCGCCAATGATTCAGCAATGTTCAGCACCATTCACGACTCCTAAGTTACTGAGACAGTTCTTGTTCAAAGGCAGCAAGACCTGAAAAATATCCTGGTTTGAGCTGACCATTGGCAAATAAATTCATGTCTCACAAATGCCAGGCAATTACACAGAAACCTAGAAAATAGGAACAGGAGTATGCCATTTGATGTGGTCATGGCTGATTATCCAACTGTTTTCCCACTTACTCCCCATACCCTTTGATCCCTTTAGCCCTAAGAACTATACCTAACTGTCTCTTGACACCATTTGGTGTTTTGGCCTCCACTGTTTCCTGTGGTAGAGATTTCATCAGGCTCACCACTCTGGGTGAAGACATTTCTCATGCCCTCAATTGTAAATGGCCTATCCCATATCCTTTAGACTATGAGCCCTGGTTCTGGACTCTCTAGTCATTGGGAACGTCCTTCCTGCACTTTCCCTGTCTTGTCCTGGTGGAATTTTATAGGTGTCTATGAAATCCTCCTCATTCTTCTAAACTTCAGAGAATATAGATTTTTCTTAGATTTTTATTGTCACATACTCAAGTGTAGGAGTACACTGAAAAGTGTACGAAGTTGTCATTCTCCGGTGCTGCCTTAGTGTATAAAAGACCGAATTAAAACAGAACCAGAAATACAAGAAACAGCCAAAAGAAAAGGAAATGTCCAGATCACCTTCCCCACCTCTGCCATGGTCCTCCCTGCCAGCTAAATAAAGCCACAAAGTCTATGCTTCAGTCTGCGAACATTCAGGTGCCCCAATTATAGTCCTCACCAATCCAGTCTCTCTTCATACATTAGTCCTGTTGTCCAGGAATCAGTCTGATAAATTCTTTGATGTACTCCCTCCATCAACAGAACACCCTTCCTCTGATAAGGAGACCAAAACTGCACACAATACTCCAGATGTGGTCTCACAAACCCCCTAAATAATTGCAGCAAGACATTCCCCCTCCTGTACTTGAATCCTCTCGCTATGAAGGCCAACATACCATTTGCCGACTTCACTACATGCTTACTTTCAGTCCATCTCCAACAAAAGAGTATCGAGCTATCAGAAACTGACCTGGATGGCCATATAAATATAGTAGCTACAACAGCAGGTCAGAGTCTCAGAGTTCTGTAGCAGGTGACTCCCCCAAAGACTGGCCACCATCTACAAGGCAGGCATATGATGGAATACTCTCCACTTGTCTGGATGAGTACATCTCCAGCTCAAGAACCTTGACATCATGTAGGGCAAAGCAGCCCACTTGATTGATTGGCACCACATCCATTCCCTCCACTACCAATATTCAATGTTAGCATTGTGTCTGATCTACAAGATATGTTGCAGAAATTCACTAAGGCTCCTTAGACAGCCTTCCAAACCCATGACCGCTTCCATCTCAAACAACAAGGACAGCAGATGCTTGGGAACACCACCACCTGCAAGGTCCGCTCGAAGCTACTCACCATGTGACTTGGAAATATGTCTTAGTTCCTTCAGTGTCACTAGGTTAAAATGCTGGAATGCTTGCCCTAACCATGGGTACACCTTCACCAAGTGGACTGCAGTTATTCACCACCACCTCCTTAAAGGCAGCTTTATGTGCAATCATGTGCACATAAAGCTGATCCAGCCAGTGATGCCCTCTATACAAAATGTGTTCTTAAAAACAAATTTCTCTCATGTTGGAAATTTGTATGGGCATCCCTTCAGAAAAAGATTTCGATATCTTGGGCAAAACATACTCTGATTGTACTATCTTTCTTTAGCATACATGTAACAGAACTGCACTAGTCTGTGTGCTGCTGTACAAGCCAAGTAATGCCATTATGACCTATATTGTCCAGTTCATGCTTGAGCTTCTCTTATATATGAATGCTGTATTTTTGAGAAAGTTAATTGATAAAATCGCATCTTTCCGAGATGCAATGTAGTATTTCCTTTGAAATTTCCTACAACATTAAATTCAGTCCGAGTACAATAGTTGCAAGTCCTGGGCTGATTCCATGCTATTATTCTTGTTCTCTTCTGTTATAATTTTTACTTTTATGATTTTATGAATGGTCACAATATTGAGATTCATGCAAACGTGTAATCCTGCTATTGTTGGTTCACTCATGTCCACCAGTCAGTATGCTTATCGCTTCCATGTAAAATTGTCATAACCTCATTTCATCAACAATGCACCAGTGCAAGGGATGGGTGTGCCATTATATACAGTTGATTTTGCTGTCAGAGGTTTATCATTGATTTCCATCCATACAGGTCCATATTCGTCAGGATTCTGACTGGTCGGATGTTTGCATTTGCTCCGGTGTCTATTTTATTACTGACTTTTTTTGCCCCACACACATTTTCTGAGAGTGTATGATGTTAATCGTGGCACAACCTTCTTATTGTTTGACTTTGTCCTTGTAATGTGTGACATTCACAACGTGTTTGTCTTCCGTTCTGAATCTTCACCCTGGTCTGTCTTTCTGCTTTGTGCTTGAACTTCTGCAGATCTCTGAGATACTCCCTGTTGTTGTTGCCTGCAAGGTGCACGTCTTTTTGTTTGCTTGTATCCTATTATGACTTCTGGCTGTATCTTTGGAACCAGAGTTCTGGCATAGGCAAGCCCAGTGTCCTTTTCACCACATGATGTGCAAAGACCTCGAAATGCAGGACAGCTTCACAGAGACAGCAACAGATCACACTTCCCACATGAGCTGCTTGCTTTCTGCATTCTGGCTACTTGCCAATACTGGTTACTTGCAGTTGATGTTGTCAGGTTGCATTGGCTTCATGTTTTCTGTCATCTTTAAGCAGTGTGTTATGTCCTTTTTCTTTAAGAGGTAGTTTTGGAAAATTTTTGATAAGCTGTAACCATTATCCACTGAGACAGTGATTGCCCTTGCCATGGCACTACTAACAAACTGACTAATTGATTATGGTGGCTGTTATCAAACGAGAGATCAGCTCTGGATAGCGAATTCTGAAGTTTAGTTTCACACTGATTTTCCAGTATTTTCCATTGTTTACCAGGATCTCAGTGATCCTCTTAAGATGAACCTGAAGTGTTGACGCTGTGTAGTCCCTTGTTTCCAATGGCTATATTTATTTTCACTGCTTTCTTCTCTAATTCTGCAACAACTCAATCTAAAAAGCAAAGCCCCATCCTTTATGTAGAGAACTGAAATTTAAATAAGACCTTTTATGGTTTTCCAATTTATGTAAGAGAATTTGGTCATATTTCTGATTTACCTTTTCTTTAGCAAATGCTATTAATGTCTGGGAGATTTGTAGTAGTCTCACTGATACGCTGTGCAGAGATTCAGCAATACAGCTACTGTATTTCATTTAATATTTTAAAAATTCTGCCTTGAGTTTTCAAATTGTTTTTTCTGAGCTTTTTTCATATTGTGTGCTTTATTTTCCTTTTTGCACAAGCACACCTGAGGTTGTCTTTATCGAATTCTATGCTTGAAAAGGTGCTCAAATCAGGGACTCATTGTTCCTGTATTGTTCTTTTTCTTTTCTGGAGTCTCATTGCAGATGTAACACTTTCAAGTCTTGTCTGAATTCTTCTTCTGTGGTTTTCAAGCTTGCATACTATTGTTGTTTTTGAAAAGTCATTGCTGATCACCATGTTGCATCTTTTTGCACAATCAGTAAACAACTCCTGATGAAGGGCTTATACCCAAAACATCGATTCCCCTGCTTCTCGGATGCTGCCTGACCGGCTGTGCTTTTCCAGCACCACACTCTTTGAAACTCCCATCCCAGCTGTATTTGGTCCTGCTTCTCCACAGCCCAGCTCCAATCTCAAACTTATAATTTGGATGGGAAAGTGGGCAGATGGATAAGTGAAATAGGGATGCGTCTTTATCACTGACTGGAGTGATGTTTTAAAACCTTATGACAATTTAACCAAAATTTGAAACTGCTAAATGAGCTCAGCTTTGTTGATGATATAACTGATCCCTGTTAAGAGAATATAAACACTGCCCCAAAGAGAATTTAAAATATTTTGTTGTCAATATGCTTCAGTAATCCAACTGCTGAGAGTTTAACTGAACTACCATTTTATAATTTAAAACTCTTTTAAAACAATCAAAATCAGGTTAAGCAGCCCCTGACTGGGTAGTTAAAGGCAGCCTGGTTATTAGACGGGCTTCAGGTGGCTAACCTATAAAGCTTTTGTATGTTTTGATCAGATTATATTCTGTCACAACTTTTTCATGCTTATAAACTAGTAGCCTTGAAATTTTCAATAAACACACCCCAACAAAGCCCAACTACTGATAGCTATGCTTTAACAGCCTCATACAGTATGGAAACAGACCCTTCGGTCCAACCTGTCCATGCTGACCATAATCCTAAACTAGTCTCACTTGCTTGCGCTTGGCCCTATCCCTCCAAACACTACTTACTCGTACTTATCCAAGTGTTGTAACTGTACCCGCATTCACGACTTCCTCTGGAAGTTCACTCCACACACGAGCCACTCTCTGTGTAAAAAGGTCTTTTTAAATCTTTCTCTTCTCATCCTAAAAATATGTTCCCTCATCTTGAAATCCTCCACCCTATCTATGCTCCTCATGATTTTATAAATCTCTTTAAGGTCACCCCTCAACCTCCGACACTCCAGTCGAAAAAGTCCCAGCCTCTCCTTATAACTCAAACCTTCCATTTCTGGCAACATCCTAATAGGTCTTTACTGAACTCTCTCTCCAGCTCGATAAAATCCTCTCTGGTATCTTACCCAACGTGTACTCTTGTGACTGTTGATGGGCTGTTCTACGGTGGACAGCATTATGCTCAAATCAGTTCACTCTCTGTCAGTATAAAGACACGTTCCAATTTGAATTCTTGCGCAGTGATGAGAAATTTATTCCAAACCCCCCCCCAAACTCCCGCAAGTTCCCAGCCAGTATCCCCAGCTCAGGGATCCTGGACTCTGAGGCCAATTGCTGCGCTCTAACTGCTGTATCAAAGTAAATTCAGTCAATAGCAGAGCAAGGCTTGAATTGTGGAACATCTAGTCTGCATAGCTCTGCACTGTGGTGCATGGTACTGTATTCACTGGGCCATTGATGGATTTGGCAACTCTTGGTTGCAAAAATATAGAAAAATTACTTATGATCATATTGATGTGCCACAGTGCTTGGTTTTAATGTTGCATTGAAAATTAACGGCCTCTTTCTTTCGTCTCAGTTATGTGCCTGATTGCCATTGCATGTTGAAGTAGCTACAATTCAAGAAGTGGTGAAGTTTACACATAACCATCTGCTATCCACTCTTTTTTTATTTTAATTGTGATGCTCAATAACCAGAATGTCGTAGCTATTATTTTGAATAATGTCTGTCTTGAATGTACTGGAGTCTATGAAGGGCTCCTGCCCAAAAAGTCGATTTTCCTGCTCCTCAGATGCTGCCTGACCTGCTGTGATTATCCAGCACCACTCTAATCTAGATTCTAATTTTTCCAGACTATTTAAAAGAACAACTGGATGAATATGTAAAGCAGTTCCGGATAGTGAAGGTTGTCCGACAAGTGGAAAGGAAGGGATTGATAACTGCGAGGCTCCTGGGGGCTAGTGTCGCCACTGGAGAAGTGCTGACTTTTCTTGATGCTCACTGTTAAGTATATTCATACGTTTCTCTCATGTATCAAATGGGTAATCGTGCAATGAAACATAAGCAGTTTTTCTGCCTAGACAAACTAGAAAATGAATATAAACCCTTGCAAGTTGTCTTCTGGCTAAAAAGGATGCTATTCTTACTTTTTTTAAAAAAAAGTCCTGCATCCTGAATTTTGTGATTGGTTTTATTAAAACTAGCCATTTATACTGTCCCATTTACATCCATCGGATGACCCAAATGCTTCACAGTCAATGCATGTTGTTTGAAGTGTAATTACTTTGTATTGTAGGAAATTGTAGCAGCTAATTCACGTGGAGGAAGTTCCCACAAACACCAATGACATAAATGATCAAAATCACAATTCTGCCAATCGTGTCCTTGGAGTGATCCATGAACTGTGAATTGTATAAGCTCATTTAGAGCCCCTTTTTTAAGTTTTTCAGTGTTTCAGTTTTAAAATAACAAGCAGCACACATTTATTCTTTTTAAACAAGATAAAAGGTTAATTTATTATTTCACTATTGCTGACAGTTATCCAAGTAAAGGATGGTAAAGTTATTAGTTAAAATGCAGTCACAGATTTGAAGTAAGGAAGGATAAAAGTAGGTTCAGTGCAGCAGTCCTTTGGCTAATTTGCCTTCCTCATTTCCCTATTGAGACGTCTCTGTCATGATTTCTGCATACAAAATGGTCACTCACAGCCTGCCTTGCACAGATCAAAACATAAAACGGTTGTTGTCCCAATACTTGTGAATCATATCTTCCATGTTAAATACTGGGTTGCCTAGGCCTGGGGCATAATCATTGTCTTTTAGCCATCGTGATTAAATTTTAACTGTCTCAGCCCTAAGTTTAGGTGGCTCTCATTGTCAGATTGTGATGAGCTAGAAAGTGCTATTCACATCTCCATGGGAGCCACTGTTAATAGGGGTTTCTGTTAACCCTTGAATATGTTCATTTGAATTTCAAAAAGTATCTCTGATTTGCTCCTGAGGTAAGTAATCTAGTCGCATGCCAGCATAATTTGTAATTGTGGTCCTGCCTTCTGGAAGCCATTTTTTACAAACTATCAAGTTGATATATTCAATCCCTGACCCAATCTCTCTACATGAGAGAAAGGTTAATGAAGAAAGGCCAATCAAAGCTCCTCTGCTGCCCTAATATAACTCCTGATTCTCATAAAGCTTGACATAACACTCCAACATTATCAACATCAGATCAGACAGAAATATGACACAAAAGAATAGAGCTTGGGAAGCAAGATAGATTTCTACATCACAAATAGATAGCAAGATAGATTTCTACACCATCTGATCTCCAGTATCTGCAGTCCTCACCTTCTCCTAGTTCCTTTTAGCCTTACTACGAAGCCTCTTCCAAGGATGCCGACCTTGAAGAAGTTCTCCTCTCACATTCCTGATGAAGGGCTTATGCCCGAAACATCGATTCTCCTTCCCCTCGGATGCTGCCTGACCTGCTGTGCTTTTCCAGCGCCACACTCTCAACTCTAATCTCCAGCATCTGCAATCCTCACCGTCTACTACTTCCACATCGTAAAGTTTGAATAAACCAGTGTCAGTTCTATACATTTGCTTCTTCAAAGCAAAGACCTGGAACATGAATTTGATCATCAGTTCTAAAGTTTGAAACAGAATGGTCGATAATTTTCAAAACATTGTGGAGGTCAAGAAGCATATGCTGTCAGTGAAAGCAACTGAAAATGGTACATAACAGTAGTACATGGAGCATTTCAAGGAAGATGGTACACTGTAGTCTGTCTGGGATCAGCTGTTTGTCAGTTCTGTATGAAAGCCATTCTGCAATTGAAAGTAAGCTAATGCTGGATAAATCCTTGTAATTACCAGCCAATCACTAGGGCCCACCTGAGAAGAGTTGAGGACTTTCTTAGCAAAACTGGTGAGTGAAGTAGCAAGTAATAGTGGATTGAAATCGAACAATTTTTGCACATCAGGACAAGCCAACAATTTGGAGACCATTTGTGAAGCACTTTGGGACAGAGAGTTATACAGCATGGAAACAGACCCTTCGATCCAAACAGTCCATGCCGACCATAATCCCAAACTGAACTAGTCCCACCTGCCTGCACTTGGCCAATATCCCTCCAAACCTTTCTTATTCATGTACTGATCTAAATGTCTTTTTAAATGTTGTAACTGTGTCCACATCCACCACTTGCTCTAGAAGTTCATTCCACACATGATCTACTGTGTAAAATAACGTCTTGAATGTTGTGAAAGATATTATGTAAATTAAAAATATTTCTTCCCCCTTTCTTGTCTCTCTCCCCTCGCTGACTAGGAATTTCCACAAAGGCTGAGTTTAAATTGGTATCGATCCCAATCTTTAATTCGTGGTAAATTCCTAATAGCTTTGGGAAGGTAATAACTGGAAGGAGGAATGAGCTGAATAGCTGTAAGAAACAATCTTCCAGGGAGGGTGGATTTGCCAAGGCCTGGGAGTAAGTTACCAGCCTACCCCACTGGCTTAAGGAGCGTGAGAAAACTACTTCATAATTGGAAAACTGTAACTAAATTCCAGTTTAATTTTAGTTCATTCCAATTTCTCTGAAGTGTGGCTGTTTTGTTACTTAAATAGAAATAGAATTCTGAATTTGTTCAAAATACCAGCTGCAATTTATTTCAAGCTGAACAAATGAACACTTGTTAACAGACACAACCCATTACTGAATTTCATACACTTCTTTCAAGTTTAAAAAAAAACGGATTTAGTTTTGGGAGTCCAGCCTATGTGAAGTTTACATTTCTTTCCTGAAGAGGTCTCAAATTTGATGTGTGATCTATGTATCTGTCAATATAGTCAATTTACATCCTTCTTTAAAATTTACATCAGTTAGTCAAACAACTGAATTTCACACTAGTGTATTGTGGCCAAACTGGTTTGATTTATTTCCTTTCAGTTGTTTTCTCCATGTAACGCATTCTAGAAATGTCCTTGCTGTTTTGTGGCCCCACTGCGAAAACATTCTGCTAATATTTTTCCCTTTGTCCTAAAGGGAATACAGGGATTTGTAGTGGAATACAGATCCGTGATTGCTTTCAGCATTTCATTACCTCATTCAAATAGCCAGTTTTTAAAAAGATATATAAATGAGCCTGAACAGTGATCATCACAGAGCCATTTGCCCATGTATTGTCTCACTTTGTGTTTCAAGTTGTCAGATTGCTCACTGCGTTTTGTCACCGTGCTAGGTAACATCATCATCCTCCGGTGAAGCGTCGATGTTCTGTCCCGCTTGCTATTTATGTGTCTCAGTTTGTTGTAGTGGGTGATATAATTTCCGGTACTGTTTCCGAGAGGTTGGTGATTGGGGTGCAGATTTATATATGGAGTTCTGGTTTGAATGCCAGGACTCTAGGAATTCCTGTGTGTGTCTTTTTTGGCTTGTCCAAAGATGGTTGCATTGTCCCATTGAACTGGTGTCCCTCTTCGCCTGTCTGTATGGATAGTAGTGATAGTTGATCATGTCTTTTGGTGGCTAGGTGGTGCTCATGTATCCTGGTGGCTAGTTTTCTGTCCGTTTGTCCAATATAATGTTAGTTGCAGTCATTGCAGAGTATTTTGTATATTATGTTTGTTCTGCTGGCTGTGGGTACGGGGTCCTTCAAATTCATCAGTAGCTGTTTCAGTGTGGTGGTAGGTTTGTGAGCTACCATGATGCCTAGGGGCCAGAGTAGTCTGGTGGTCATTTCTGAAATGTCTTTGATATACGGTAAGGTGGCTAGAGTCTCTGGGCGTGTTGTCTTCCTGTTTTGGTATGTTGTGCAGGAATCGGTGGACTGCGCATATCGGGTAACCGTTATTCCTGAATATGTTGTATAGGTGTTTCTCCTTGGCTTCTCATGGTTCCGGGGTGCTGCAATGTGTTGTGGCTCTGAGGGACACCAATTGGACTGGGACAATACATCCATTCTGGAACAGGCCAAACAAAGAAGACATGTGTGGGAATAACTAGAGGCCTGGCATTCAAACTCCATTAACAAACATATAGATCTGGAGCCCATTTACCAACCTCTCAGAAACAGAACCAGAAATTATATCACCCACTAGAACAAGCCAAGACACACACATAGCAGGCGGGACAGAACACCAATGCTTCACTGGAGACTCACTGATGATGTCACCTAGCATGGTGATGGAACGTCTGAGAACAAACCCACCAGCTCAGCGACATGAGCTACAAACCTTCTCCAAGACCTCCAGCATCACTGTGTGTTATAGCTGAGCTTGACTTTTATCAGAATTGAACCGAAGAATTGAAAGTTCAGGGTGGTCAAAATGTGGAACTAATTGTCTTAAAAGGGCAAAAGCTATTGAGGTGTTTAAAAGGAAACTGCAAACCTACCTCAGAAGTGAAGTGATTGTAAGTAAAGACTAGGGATTAAGGTTATGGAGATGAGAGTTCCTGTGTTTAAACAAAGATGGCAAAGTAGGCTGGTTGTCCAGATTGCCTGTTTCTGTACTACTCTACCCCCGCGGGATGAGGCAAATTGAACCACTGCTTGTTGGGAATGAAGATTGGAACATTATTTTTTTCTCAAGCTCTAACAGAAACCTTGGCTTTTTCTATTCTCTTAAATATTTAGGTGAGTGCTTCAATGGCTGGCTGGAACCTTTGCTGGGAAGAATAGCTGAAAATTACACAGCTGTGGTAAGCCCTGACATCACTACCATTGACCTCAATACCTTTGAGGTATCCAAACCTGTCCAGTATGGAAGGCAGCACAATCGAGGTAACTTTGACTGGAGTTTGTCATTTGGCTGGGAGGCAATTCCACCTCATGAGATAGAAAGAAGAAAAGATGAAACCTATCCAATCAAGTGAGTGCCTTGTACATGTGGTGACTTTAGTAAATGTATACTCAACAACACTGGCTGAGAAATGTAATGGGACAACCAAGGTTTGAATACCTAAGAGATACACTCTTGTATAAGTTATAGCACACCCAGCATCATGGTGAATTAGTAAGATTTACCTAATTATTTGCATTTCCACCCAGACAATCTCAAGCCTAAAGAATTGCTTGGGTGGCAAATTGATGAGATAATTTTACTCTGTAAACTGGGTTGAGGTTGGCTAACCCCTTTTCATGTAGGATGCTTGCAGTTGTGAAGCTGAATGCACAATGTGGTGATTTGTGGGTTGGTACCTGAACAACTGTCGTCGATACTTTAATATATCTATATAAAATATTGAGAATGTTCATTGGGGGAATGTCTGTTAGAGACACAGGTTGAGTCAATGCCCAATTGTTTCACCCAATGTCAAAACAAAATCCTCTTCCCTAATTCACCAGGATGAAGTTATTTTTAAAGTTCATTTTTAAATAACCCAAATAGCATTAGGTTTTGTGATTGACCAGATCAGCGGGTTTCCTCTTGCACTAATAACTCTCACTGTCACAGATGCTGCTGGGTCCTTGCAGAAATGATCCCAACTGTTAAATGCAGCAGAAGGATATGGTATAATAGTATTCTTGAGTTTTGAAAGCTCCTGTGTAGTGCTGTCCTGTCATTTGATGCTTTTTAAAAAATTCCTAAAGCATGGGCCAATGCTCTCATCTAGCTGAAGCTGCTCCACCTACTTCCAATACACTCCAGGATACTGATAGATCTCACTTGGGGCTTATACAGTCAACATAGTCTGACAAACAGCAAATTAATTTTGAATGTCCTATTTAACTGCAGACTTGAGGCTAAAATAACATCTTATATCAATCACTATCCATTCTTTAATAACAATTCATTACAAAATCACATTTGCAGATATATTATGTGGGTTTAGGGACTCTTTCTTCTTACCCTTACACCCTGACAAATGTAACAGCTGGTTGAAGCAGTCAGTAGCTGATCATGAGAGTTTAGAAAGTCTTGCCTTTAACCTCTGGTCTTTGCTCAAATTGTTGAACTCAGACAGGATGGTAGCAGGTGCCTGGGCTGATTGGGGCATAAAAGGAAGGGATTACCTACTATTTGAAGTAATAACGTGTCAAGTTTATATCTCCCATAGTGAAATAGGCTGTCAATATTGTGTTTTGACATGTGCATTAAGGCTGGTTATTGTGGTAGAGTGCTGGGTAGGGTGGAAGGAGTATTTAACCATATCCAACCAAAGCCCAGGTCTTCCAAAGATCCAAACTGGAGAAATTAACAAAGAAATAAGAGGATAAAGGTCATAAATACTCCCAGGCTTTTGTTTCCAGATAATTTACAGTACAATATGGCAGCTAAGGTACTCAAGAATTTGACTGCTAAAATGGGTTTGTGGTTGAAACTTGCCTGATGTTAAACTTCTGTGTGGGTTTTTCAGTTTGTAACAAAATAGATAGAGTATTGACATTTCTTCCCCACCCATAGGTTACAGACTATAATTATCAGAATCATTGCTGTACTGAAGAAGTGCAGCTGCGACGTTGCTAGGATAAAATTACACCCTTTTACAGTCCCTTGCTCGTATTAAATATTGTAATTATATATTTTTGTGCATAACCTATCTTTTCTCTCTTGGCTATGAGACAACCATCTTTATTGGAACTGTAAGTAATCCAAAAAGGACATCATCTCCATCTTGGTGGATTATTTAATTTGATTATTAAAGCATCAGAGCTGGAAGCACAAAAGCAGAAGCTGTATGGTTTTGGAGTGAGATCTGCAGAAGGTCAATGGACTGGTCAAAAGGGCACATAATATAAACATTTGAGAATGTATAACCACCAAGCAAAAATTCTGTTATCACCGGAAGATTGCAGTACGTAGATAAAGCGTGACACAATTGATGGAGTGGATATGAATTGTAAAGTTGAATGCTGAGATGGTGCAAGAATGTATTGATAGATCTTAATGGAGGACAAGATGATCAGACAACTGCCGAGAAGCTGGCAGAGCCGCAAACTAATTAGTGAGGCCTTGTGACACCTATGACTGGCTTAAGTAATGATGACTGTGCAATTGACTGGAAGCCTCAATGTTTCCATCTGCGCATAATCTGCTTGCATTATGAGACCAAGGGTACACTTCCATTCCTGTCATTTCCCAGATCTGTACGAGTCCAAGCAACAGCAACATTGTACTCAGTGTTTCTTACCCTAAAATTTGTGATCGGGGTAATTCTTTTTTATTAGTTAATTAAAGGTTTTCACTGAGTCTGAACTTGTGACTAAAACGCACCATGGAAGTTATGCATTAACAGCAGGTGCTATTACTTTGTGAAAGTGCCAGGAATTAATGGAGTAGGTGAAATATGCCATAAGTTGCTCTGTACCATAACTTGATGGGATATTTGCATCATTCCTCTGTCAACAAGCTACTATAAGTTTCTTATTGCTGTGCACATCCAGGCAGTCAATGGTGGATGCCAATTTTTGTGTTGCAACTGACTGAAAGATAATGGTGTGAATGTCCTGGTATTTACATGGTTTATGGCCCTCAGTCTGAGAAGCCAACAGAGAGCCTTTTTAAGCTTTGGAGTTTCACCCCAGCAGCCTGAAAATTGTTCTTGTTCTCTTTTTCTAATTCTTTTCAATTTGCATCGTTTCTTGCCAGTTTTGCCATGCAGAGAGTCCTTTTGGTGTCTTATCATCATCATCGTCATCATTTGTGTTCTGCCTTGAGGCAGGTTCTGGGCGTATTGTCTGCTGATGCTTTATTGTAATCTGTTTTCTTCGCAATTTTTACACTTACACTTGTTAGCGTTTAAAGGTAAGTAATTGCAGAAGCCCTCCATTTGTTTGTGTTAGGAAGGAGAAAGCATTGCAATGGCCTACCTTCGGAGGCTTCATTGATGAACTGGACGTGAATATGATATTTGAGACACTATCACCTGAACCATTTTTACCACTCCATTCTTTTTTTGCCCCCACCATGCTTCCACCAGAGTGTGTACAGGGAACAAATCCCTTTTAGGCGCTTTTGGAGTTGTGTGTGCATAGACTATGTTTCGCCAGGGCAGCAATTCCTAAAACTAAAGTTCATTTCCCATAGGAACTTGCCAATGATAATGAAGGTGACAACCACATTCAATGTCATTGGGTCCAACTCCTAACAGTCTGACACTGGAGAGCTTGAACAAAAGCCAAGCTTTTGCATTCAACAGATGACAGATGCCCTCTTCCATAGGGCATCCGACTTCATTCAATCCGGTCTATCCCCCGCATGGAAAAGAGACTCATTGATCAGTTTCCACAAGATTTCTGGCTTCTTCAGAATGCAGGGGCAATCAATGGAACCAACTTGCTGTGCATGAAAGATATAGTCATCGCACTGTTTGCCTGTATGCATGGTGTTATTACTAAATGCACTAGTGACTCCAATAGTCAAATATCAGTATTGTGTCTGTCTATTTTATAAGATGTTTGATTTGGACACTGTTTTTATTACTAATGGGAAGGGTTAGCACTCATTAAATGCGCTAAATGTCTGTAATGTGCAACTTAGGATCCGACCATTCAAGAACTATTCAGGACACCTTTGTCCTTTATCATTCCACCATGAATTATTTAGTAATAGGGGCTAGGTGGTTGAATGCTGGGGGACAAAATGTCTTGTGATCTTTCTCTTTAAGTTTACCTCAACATTTCTGGAAAAAGGAAAGAGAACACAAACAACATTTTAAAACTTTAGAGAAAGAAAGGCTGCAAGAAATACATGTTTTAAAAGTGATTTCAGAAGTTAGATTGTTTATCTCCCATCACCTCTCCCCTCAATCTGAGCTAATATCTACTCACTGCTTTTTATAGTGCTATGTAGTTGATCTGCAAGGTAAGCATGTGTAAGTTCCCTGATTTGTCATTGACTTTGTCATGGTGTAGGTTGATTTTTTTTTAAGCAAATTACAGTATAAGTACAATGTGACAGCACATTTGTGCTTGCCATCTAATAGTATGAGTTGTCATATACTTGCAGCAAACCCAGGTCCAATATTATTTCTTTTCCTTTGAAAGGATGCTAAAATTTTCTGTTAACTTGATTAAAGAATTGGAGTCATTTTGTGTTTGGAAATGCAGATGGCTGATGATTATAGCAATTAGTGGTCATTAAATCTAAGCTTTTGAATCTAAAGTCCAGTAAAACTCCCACATTGCATGTGTCAGGAGTCCAGTTTTGAAATAGAGTCAAATAAACCTGTTGGCTAACTGGTCTATCCCTGACATGTGTAATTTCTTAAAGGCACTCATGACTTGAATCATCAAACAGCAATACTGTGCCTATCTCTTTAGAGATTGTTTGTTGGATTGTTTGATTTGGACATTGTTTCAATCTCCTCTGATAAATGATTGGCATGTCAATCTGCTTTTAGACATCTGGCTGGATCTAATACTGGGTAGAACAATTCATAGAATTCTGAAACCAAACTGCAAAGTGATACTCAGACTCCAATCAGTACTAATGCATCACATTTGTCGATGGGCGAGGATTATTGGAAATATCAGGCTGATGCAATATTGGGTTGCAATGTCTGACAGTAGAGGTGAAGTGCACGGGTTTAGAGAATTCCAACGTGTACCTGACTCTCGAGTGCTTGAGAATGCCACTGCATGCAAAGCAGAACAAGATTATTTTCACTTTTGAAATAAAAGTACAAATTTAAAACCAAATCTAGTTCAATTGAACAAATAGAGTCATAGAGATGTACAGCATGGAAACAGACCCGTCAGTCCAACCCACCCATGCTGACAAGATATCCCACCCCAATCTAGTCCCACCTGCCAGCACCCGGCCCATATCCCTCCAAACCCTTCCTATTCATATACCCATCCAAATGCCTGTTAAAATGTTGCAATTGTACCAGCCTCCACCACTTCCTCTGGCAGCTCATTCCATACACGTACCACCCTCTGCGTGAAAAAGTTGCCCCTTAGGTCTCTTATATATCTTTCCCCTCTAGTTCTGGACTCCCCGACCCCAGGAATAAGACTTTGCCTATTTACCCTATCCATGTCCCTCGTAATTTTGTAAACCTCTATAAGGAAATGTTGAGATGTGTGGCGTTTTTGAATGGTCTCAGATCATTCAACAATATAATGCTACTAGAATCTGAAATGTTCAAGGTCAGCCTATGTTTACTTAATTAAAACACTAATATAGGCTGAGTATTGTTATTTTCATCACTGCATCTGTTTTATGCTCTCACCATGTTTCTGGCCATGTTGAATAGCTCCGTTCTATAACTTGACTCCAGAAGAATTGAAGAATTAAATTCCTAAGGAGTGGCGATTCCTGCATAACCCCATTTACTGCTTCAGGAGTCAGCTCATGGGAAAACATTAAGTAATGGGCACTTGCCTTGAACTGTCAATATCACTATTTCGAGGGATATGGCAGAGAATATAGATGTTTAAGATCTTGGAGATGTCCCTGTCTTGTCTTCATGCTGCTTATATCAGTGGGCTCCCAAGGTTGTGCTACTTATGGTAATGTACAACTGCTTTCATGTAACTGAGAACAAGAAAAATGTGTATTGTACCAAAGGAATTTCAAAAGCATGACAGTATCTATTGTGGAAACAATATCACTCCTCTCACTGCAGTGGTTCATAGTCAAGGTCCATCACCACTTTTTCAACAACTGTGAATGGGAAATAAATGGGGTCTTGCTAGGAGTACCCACATCCTGAGAACAAATGACAAAAAATACTATCAGCGCAAGCAAGATAAATATGTATTAAAATATGTTGTCCATGAGTTTTAAATTGCTGAAAAAATAAGATAAATTTTACTTCATTTGAAACCAGTTTATAAACTGTTTGAAAGCAATGCAAATATTGTGGGTCTTCTCTGTCGAGACAGAGAGAGAGCGAGACAATGTCTCACTGATCATGTGGGTGAGTTTCAACTCGGCACAAAATTAAACTATGCAATTTCTCTCCGGCCAATACAGTTGATATTTAGTTTATTTTCAGGACTCCTACGTTTGCCGGTGGCCTCTTTGCGATCTCCAAAGCTTACTTTGAGCTGATTGGAACATACGACAACCAGATGGAAATATGGGGAGGAGAGAATGTGGAAATGTCATTCAGGGTAAACGCAAATGCTTATGTTTATAATGCTGACCCCTTGGTTGTGTCTGTTGAGATTTAAGTATGAGTGAGGTCCTTTGGCCTAATGTACGAAGGTGCTGTCTGTTGTTATAGTGTGGTGGGTGGGGGAACAAACACCTCAGACACTGTTCCTGCTGTTGATCACTGTCCTATGAGCTCAGCTGGAAAGTGTGTGGATGTTTGATGAGAACAGAATCCAATGTGGCTCTGATGCTTACAGGACAAAACCCAGGACTGCGCATAAAGAATGGCTATCTCCTATCATAAGTATTTGTCATTGGCGAAAAAAACATCTAAGTATTTTTGTTTTATCAAGTTTAATGGATTGGAGCATTTTACATGAAAATATTTGCTTTGTTCTTGCAAATTATAATTATTAATTTTGATATTACTCTTAAGCAGCTGACAGAAGTTCTCTTGACCTCGTTAGTAAGTCTCACTGGTACCATTTCAGCATTTGGGTTCTGGAGTGAATTTCCTGGCTATGCCTTTGGAGTCTGTTAAGATGAGGATTCTGCAAAGTCCTCATTATTATCTCTGCTGGAATAATGACTGTCTGTCTAGCCAATGGAAAGTTCAGGTCTGTCATAATGCATATCGTAGTACAGGCCCTCACCGACCTGTGAAAGCAATCTGAAGCCCACCTAACCTACACTATTCCATTATCATCCATATGTTTATCCAATGACCATTTAAGTGCCCTTAAAATTGGCGAGTCTACTACTGTTGCAGCCAAAAACTGACAGGCATCAGCTGTGACTCCATAGTAATACCCAAGTCAACAGCTTCTTGGTTCAAGCGCCACTTCAGGATTTGAGCTCATAATCAAGGTTGGCACTCCAGTGCAGTACTGACAGAGTGCTACACTGTAAGTGCCACCTTTTTGTTGAGACATTGTACACCCACTTGGGTAGACATAAAATATCCCACAGCATTATTTGAAAACAAACAGCCAAATTGGCTTTGTGTCCAAGCCAACATTTATCCCTCAATGAACATCTAAATAAAGTGACATCTGTCATCCAATCTGGTCATTTATTTCATTGCTGCTTACGGAATATTGCTGTGCGCAAATTGACTATTTTGTTGCTTACATTATAACACTGATTACATTTCAGAATGACTTAATTGGTTGTAAAGCATTTTGAGAGGTCCGAAGGTTGTGAAAGGTGCTTTGTAAATGCCTGTCATAGGAAAATGAAATTATTACTAATATTTTTAAGAGCAAGTCTCCTGTTAACCTGGCAGATCAGACAGTATGGCTACTCGGCAGAAGGCTGTCATTTTATATGCAGCCTCCTATTCTCCATAGCCTCCTTCACTCATTTGTGTCCCCCTTGGTGGCCACGTGTTCAGCCATTTAAGCTCCACACTCGAGGAAGCCCTCTTTTAAAGTGACCTACCTTACCAAGCTTTGGTCACTCCTCTTCTTTGTCTCTTTGTTCTGTCTAATGACACTTTTGAGAATTGCTTTTGATCTTCTCTGCTAAAGGTACTGAGTAATTTGGGTATTTGTTGGGTGTGCTGGACTCTGGTACTGCAATCCTAGCCGTTTCCTCACTGAATCAGTTTATTCTGTTCTTGAAACATCCTCCATCAATCACATCTAATGCAATATTTATATTCAATGAGCAATATAATTTAACCATGCAAAAAATGGCCCTGGCTTTATTTTTGGGAAGATTCATGAATGTTTGGTAATTGTGCAACATAAATCAGTGTTCCCTCCCAGATTGTTGTCTAAATTACGAAGCCCCTTTTTTTAATGAGATATAGAGAGGAGGTATCTAAAGGAAGAGGTGTTTAATTCTGCATTGATTAATACTTTGAAGTGGAACTGGATCGTTGTCTCATTTGGAATGAAAATTGAAAATTACAAAAGTAGTAATGTAAAGGTGATCTTGGCTGAGGGAGTTGCAAGTAAAGGGAAATGAAGCCACGTTTGCAGTCATTTTGTTTGGACAATGGAAGGGCCAGGTTTGTTCACTTGAAATGTTGTTCCTCTAAGCTTGTGAATATAGAACATGCTTTAACGTAATTAAGCATTATATAAAAACTGCTCCCTATTAGTTGGCTGTGAAAAATAATTCATTTTGGAAGGCAGCACTTCTATCCACTTAAACCTACATGGAATGTCCAAGTTAATTGACAAAACTGATGCCTTAGAGTTAGATGTTTGTGGAGCTAAGGCAAAATCTATCAGAAGGTGACAAAATAGAACTGTCATGCACGTCACAGTGATTCATTCCAAAGATTTTTTTTTAAAAACTCAACTGTTTTACTGCTTGTCAGCTTTTTGACATTGAGACTGGCTGATGGACTGGATCAGTATCCATTCTGTAAAATAGTATGGGGTCTGATACCTGAATACTTAAGGAATTCTGGAACATGAAGAGCTGTATTTCAGCTGAAACATTAGCCTTAGGACCTTACCTCCCCCTCCAGTGGATAGAAAAGATGTCACAGCACTTTTGCAAAGAGAGAGAACTTCTCCACAGTGCTCTGGACAGTATTCATCCCTGAACTAATTATTACATTGATGTCAGTGGGCATTTTGCTCTGCAAATTGACTTCTGTAGTTCCTACATTACAACAGTGATCCACTTAAAGTACTTAATTTGCTATAACATTGTGAAAAGTACGATTTAAATGCAAACTCTTTCTATCTACCATTTTGAAAAGAAAACACTCAACTGTGCGATGAATGGGTTGTGGTAGAAAATGGATTCTCTTTAAATTAGAGTAAAATGAATTAAATGGCCTTCCTTAACTGTGCTGATTTTATAAATGGTTTAACAACTGAAGACAGGTTTTTTTTAAAATGTACAGCATAGTTTCTCATGGGAACACAATCAAGTTGGGAAGACACAGAATGTAAAGAAATATAACGTAGGGAAAGCTCTTTTAGGGATGCTTAACATGTGCTTGTAGGGTGGCTTTGGCAGGGTGCATAGGAAGAGATGAGCAGGTTTACTGAAATTTATGCTAAATTTGGCTCCTTTATCAAGGCACCAAAGTCAGAAAGCTGCTTTCTGTGAAACCATATATGTTTGGATGAAGTGTTGGTGTATGAGATGTGGGAAGAAATAGTATAGATTTTAAATTGAGACTACTCAACAGTCTTGGAGAAGCTAACTTGATTGAGCATGCAAGCATGAAAAAGATGAAGATACATTTTACAACTAATTAACAAACTCCGTACCTGTACTGATGATTCACACTGTCTGAGTCCATAACCCCTCACAGTCTGTTCCCTCTGATCACGCTGTCTTCAGCCACTATTCAAAGAAAAATAAAGTTAAAAATCACACAACACCAGGTTATGGTCCAACAGGCTTATTCGGAAGCACTAGCTTTCAGAGTTGTGTGATTTTTAACTTTGTACATCGCAGTCCAACACCGGCAACTCCAAATCATGTCAAACAAAAATATATATTTAAACAGTATGTTAGATGGCTACAATCTTAATGAGGTCAATTTTTATTTAAAAGTTCCAGAACCAAGGGTCTTTCTCTTCAAATGGGAAAATAAAATCTATTATTTTGTTCCATGTTTTATTCCGTGTGAAAAAGGTTGATAAACCAAAATAACTGGCAATTGGCTATATGTCCAAACAAAGATAATTCTGTATTAATTTTTTAACTGATTTTTGGCATTGGCTAATGGCATATTGTCTGACTGCTTTGTTTTAGGTCTGGCAATGTGGTGGGCAGTTGGAAATCATTCCTTGCTCGGTGGTGGGCCATGTGTTCCGTACCAAGAGCCCTCACAGCTTCCCAAAAGGTGTGCAGGTAATTGCCCGCAACCAAGTGCGCCTGGCTGAAGTCTGGATGGATCACTACAAGGAGCTGTTTTACAGGAGAAATCAGCAAGCAGCAAAGATGGCACAGGAGGTGGGTGATACAACTGGAATTTTTTTTAAACCATCAATTGTAATCATTTTAATTTTTCCCCACCAAATAATGCAAGTGTTTGGTTAAGGTGAGCAAAACCATGCCCCCTATGTTCCAGTTTCTCTCTTAGAATCCTCATTATGTATTTCTTGGGTTAATCATCCTCAATTGCAACTTACTGAAGTTGACATGGTCTTGCATTACACTACTAGATACCTTTTCTGAATATTCGACACAGGTAAACACTGACAACTATAGTAATATATTTACTATGAATAAAGAAAGTACAAAGTCCAACAAATGCTCACTATATTAACATAAACAGGTGAAAGTCCAAAATGCATTCTATTGTTCTTTAGTCAAAGTAACTAAGGAAACAACTGTTTCTGAAGGTTGACAGAGCAAATCCTGAGGAAAATTTAATTTAACAAGGGACAATTTCAGGTGCATTCAACAAAACCATTAAAGCAGAGTGAGAAATATTTCTTTGACCATAGAATTTTGAAGAAAAATGACAACTGTTTGAGGACTTTGTTCACTTGAAAGATGTAATACAACATTATGTTCAAATATACAATAGCAGGGCAGCTATGGGGATGGATGGAGTTTACATAATGTTAGAAGAGAGATGTTTTCATCAATTGATCAGAAGGATGTAACAATTATAGAATCAAAATGATCATCTTTAATTACAAATGCAATTATAACATTTACATGGTTATAATCTTCTTCTGTTCTGTCACACACTCTCATCCATCCTTCGCCTCCACCACCCTTTATCTGTTAGACTGATCAACTATCTTATCATTTCTTGCCATGTCAGACAATCTGACTTGACGCACTTCCAGTACACAATGATAATGGCATACATTCCATGTAATACACCAAGGTAACCACTATGTGGGAGTAGAATTTAGCAAGACCAGAGTATTATGACCAAAATATAGTGTAAAGTGGGTAAAATAAAAATCCAGTTGAAATCTCAACACAATTTTTTTTTCTTGATGAAGCATGGCATCTCTCAGAAAATGGCTGAGGGTGTTTTATATTTAGTATTGTTTGGAGCATTTAGGTTTTGAAGGATAGTGGAAAAAGGATTTTCTCCCCCAGGTTTTGTGAACATACCTGGTGTGGCTTCTTTTAAAACAGGTTATTTAAAATTCACTGGACATCGAAAGTCTTTTTTTTAAACAAGGCTTCCTGTATATCATATGATGGGTGATAACTGCTTTCTTGTAGACGCCAGCTTGGGTTGTTTGGAACAGTGAGTGGTTGAATAGGATCTTGTTTTATGTGGTTGAGTTGGAGGAAAGCCTGCTATGGACAAGTCTCAGAACATTCTATGCTTTATCCTTTTGCCTTCAAGAATAACCCATTGGCCAAAATGACTTTCATTTTCAGAAAGTAAAAGAGCTTTCTTTCCTCCTTGTTTTCTTTCCTATTTTCCTTAAGAGAGTGTTTGAATATATATTGTGTGGATATTTAGAGGAATGAGCATTAATACTTTTATATTACTGATTGTACATTAACAAAGTAGTTTAGTTTTATTGAATAAGTTTTGGTTTGAAAATCACATATTTAGTGAGAAACCTGATCAGTAGATCTTGTTATCTGACGCACCTCGTCATCTAGATGATTGAAAGAAGTAACTTTACATTATGACTTGTGGAGTAGTGGAACTAGACCAATGGTGCTCTCCTCCAGCCTCAGTAGTAACAATCTGTTGCTCTGGCTTTTTTTTAGAAAAGTTATGGCGATCTTTCAGAAAGGTTTCAGTTGAAGGAGCATATAAAATGCAAGAACTTTACCTGGTACCTGCAAAACGTGTATCCTGAAATCTTTATACCTGATTTCTCTCCAGTGCGTTATGGGGCAGTAAGTAAAATTCTGCATTTAAATAACATGTGTTTGACTGTTTAAAGCAAAATTGACTTGAAGCTCAGTGATGCTTTCTAACCTGTTTTGAAATTCACTTTGCAAAATGTTAATGGACCTTGAAATTAGGTTGCGTTTGTAGCCAATGCCACCACGAGGGGGAGCACCACACTTGTTTGTGCAAAATTGATGTGACACTAATAAAACAGAAGACTGTTCACTAACATTGAAAAGCTTATGGTGACCCAGGAGATTGTCCTTGCTTTGTTCCAGTTGCAATTATATGTCAAATGTCTTGGAGTTCGTGACATAGATAAAACCTCCTTCAGTTAGCTTCACAACAGAAAGGTGAATCCAAACTGCTACTCATCTAGGTTCAATCATGGTATACAGCCTACATTACATAGTGAAGCCAAAATTGCTTCAGAATAATGTAAAATATGCAACAGATGTCATGTCTGCCTTCTATCCTCAAGGTATTCTTTTTCTCTCCCATGAATAGTGTGACATTAGAAGATAAGAACTGGTAACAGGAGTAGGCAATTCAGCCCTTGAAACCTGCTCCACCATTCAGTAAGATCATGGTTGATCTCATCTCTGCCTCGACTGCACTTTCCTGACCATAACCCTTTAAATAATCTCTCAATCCCGTCCTCAAATTTATTCAGTGTCCTAGCGTTCACTGCACTCTGGGGAGTAAATTCCACAGATTCATAACTCTTTTGAGAGATGTAATCTCTCCTCATCATCTCTGTTTTAAATTTGCTATCCCTGTCATGAACTATGACCTCTCATTTTAGATTGGCCCGCAAGGGAAAACATCCGCTTTATACCTGCTTGGTCAATCCCCTTTAGTGTCGTCTTTACTTCAATTTATTCTCCTCTTATTCTTAACTCCAGCGAGTACAGGCCGAAGCTGCTCAGTCTCTCCTCGTAAGATATGTCTTTCATCTCTGAAATTAATCTAGTGAATCTTCTCTCTACCACCTCTAATTCAATTATATCCTTCCTCCAGCAAAGGGACCAAAGCTGTACACAGTACTCCAGATGTAGTCTCAACAATACAACCGTACGGTTATAACAACACTTGCCTACTTTTATACTCCATCCCTTTAGCAATAAATGCCAAAATTTCATTTGCCCTCCTCATTACCTGCTGTACCTGCAGACTAGCTTTCTGTGATTCATGCACAAGGACACTCAGGTTCCTCTGCATGGAAGTATTTTGATGTTCCTCTCCATTTAGATAACTTGCCTTTTTATTCTTCTGATCATAATGGATAATTTTTCACTTATCCACATTAAACATCCTCTGCCAAATTATGACCCATGCAATTAAACTATCCATATTCATTTCCAAGTTTCTTTCTTCATTGCGACTTCAGTGCGCTATGTGCTTGATGTGGGAGGTCAACGACTCTGGTGTGTCTGGCTCGTATATGTGTGGAAAGTGTGTGCACATTCAGCTATTGACCGAGCATATTGCAGTGCTAATGAAAGAACTCGAGGGCCTTAGGCTTATCCGAGAGAATGAGATCTTTCTGGACAAGACCTTCAGCAAGGTTATTACACCAATCATGCCAGAAGAGAGCAGAAAAGAGCAGACGATGAGGCAGGCAGAGAGGAGACAGGTGCAAGAGACCCTGGGAGAAGTACCTGCCAGGAACAAGTTGAAGCTTTTGGAAACCGTAGAGACTGATGACACTGCCAGTTCGCAAGGCGGCCAGGTCTGTCAATCAAATGTTGGCGCAGAGGCAGAGCGGAAGAGTCGGACATCGCACAGAGCCGTGGTAATAGGGGACTCCATCGTGAGAGGAACTGACCGGGGTTTTTGTGGCAGCAGACGGGATTTAAGGATGGTGTGTTGCCTTCCTGGTGCCAGGGTGAAAGACATCGCGGACAGAGTGCAGGAAATCCTCAAGGACAAGGGTGAAGAGCCAGAGGTGGTGGTACATGTCGGCACAAATGATGTCGGGAAGAAGAGGAGGAACATACTACAGTGGGACTTCGGAGAACTAGGAAGAAGGCTGAAAAGCAGGACGTCCAAGGTGGTTATCTCCGGTTTGCTTCCAGTTCCTCGTGCTGGTGTGGCCAGAAACAGGGAGATAATGGACTTGAACGTGTGGCTGGGGAACTGGTGCAGGAAGCAAGGATTTAAGTTCTTGGATCACTGGGGTATATTTTGTGGTAAGCATAAATTCTACAAGAGAGACGGTTTGCACCTTAATAGGTTAGGGACCAGCATTCTGGCAGGCAGGTTTGCTACTGCAACACAGCTGCGTTTAAACTAAGTAGCGGGGGGGAGGGGACAAACTGGATGTTTAAAAAGGAAATTGAAGGGAAAGTTAGAACAAGAGAAGTCAAGAAAGACAACTGTATCAATGAGGAAGAAAACTCAGAAAGGGATCATGCTGTAAGGTTGAGTGAAATAGGGATTGATGGGAAGGGTGAGAGCAGTAACAAATTAAAAATACTATACATGAATGCACGAAGCATTAGACAAAAGATGGATGAGCTTGAGGCTCTTTTGGAAATTGGCAGATACGATATTGTGGGGATAACTGAGACGTGGCTTCAAGTGGATAGGGCCTGGGAAATGAATATTCAAGGCTACACGTGCTATCGTAAGGACAGACTGACGGGCAGAGGGGGTGGGGTAGCCTTGTTGGTAAGGGAGGATATTCAGTCCCTTACGCGGGGGGGACCTAGAGTCAGGGGATGTAGAGTCAGTGTGGATAGAGCTGCGAAATACTAAGGGTAAAAAGACCCTCATGGGAGTCATCTACAGGCCCCCAAACAGTAGTCTGGATGTCGGATGTAAGTTGCATCAGGAGCTGAAATTGGCCTGTCACAAAGATGTTACTACAGTTGTTATGGGGAATTTCAACATGCAGGTAGACTGGGAGAATCAGGATGGTATTTGACCTCAAGAGACTTTGTGGAGTGCCTCAGAGATGGATTCTTACTGCAGCTGGTGCTGGAGCCGACCAGGGAGAAGGCAATTCTAGATCTGGTATTGTGTAATGATCCAGAATTGGTCAGAGACCTCGAAGTGAAAGAGCCATTGGGAAGTAGTGACCATAATACATTAAGCTTCAATCTGCAATTTGAGAGGGAGAGGGTACAGTCGGAAGTGACAGTACTTCTGCTGAATAAAGGGAACTATGGAGCTATGAGGGAGGAGCTAGCCAAAGTTCAATGGTGCAATACCTTAGCAGGGATGACTGTGGAGGAACAATGGCGGATATTTCTGTGTATAATGCAAAAGTTGCAGGATCAGTTCATTCCTAAAAGGAAGAAAGATCCCAGGAGGAGGCATGGGCGGCCATGGCTGACAAGGGAAGTTAAGAAACATATAAAGTTAAAAGAGAAAAAGTATAACATAGCAAAGATAAGTGGGAAAACTGAGGACTGGGAAGCTTTTAAAGAGCAACAGAGGATTACTAAGAAGGAAATACGCAGAGGAAAAATGAGGTACGAAGGTAAACTGGCCAATAATATAAAGGAGGATAGTAAAAGCTTTTTTAGGTATGTGCAGGGCAAAAAAATGGTTAGGACTAAAATTGGGCCCTTGAAGACAGAAACAGGGGAATATATTATGGGGAACAAAGAAATGGCAGAAGAATTAAATGGGTACTTCAGATCTGTGTTCACTGGGGAAGACACAAGCAATCTCCCTGAGATAACAGTGGCTAAAGGACCTGAACTGAAGGGAATTTATATTTGCCAGGATTTGGTGTTGGAGAGACTGTTAGGTCTGAAGGTTGATAAGTCCCTGGGGCCTGATGGTCTACATCCCAGGGTACTGAAGGAGGTGGCTCTAGAAATCATGGATGCGTTGGTGATTATTTTCCAGAGTTCGATAGATTCGGGGTCGGTTCCTGAGGATTGGAGGGTGGCTAATGTTATACCACTTTTTAAGAAAGAGAGAAAGCAGGAAATTATAGACCAGTTAGTCTGACCTCAGTGGTGGGAAAGATGCTGGAGTCTATTATAAAGGATGAAATTACAGCACATCTGGATCGTAGTAACAGGATAGGACAGAGTCAGCATGGATTTATGATGGGGAAATCATGCTTGACTAATCTTCTTGAATTTTTTGAGGATGTAACTCTGAAGATGGACGAGGGAGATCCAGTAGATGTAGTGTACCTGGACTTTCAGAAAGCTTTTGATAAAGTCCCACACAGGAGGTTAGTGAGTAAAATTAGGGCGCATGGTATTGGGGGCAAAGTACTAGATTGGATTGAAAATTGGTTGGCTGATAGGAAACAAAGGGTAGTGATAAACGGCTCCATTTCGGAATGGCAGGCAGTGACCAGTGGGGTACCGCAGGGATCCGTGCTGGGACCACAGCTTTTTACAATATATGTTAATGATATCGAAGATGGTATCAGCAATAACATTAGCAAATTTGCTGATGATACAAAGCTGGGTGGCAGAGTGAAATGTGATGAGGATGTTAGGAGATTACAGGGTGACCTGGACAAGTTAGGTGAGTGGGCAGATGCATGGCAGATGCAGTTTAATGTGGATAAATGTATGGTTATCCACTTTGGTGGCAAGAACAGGAAGGCAGATTACTACCTCAATGGAATCAATTTAGGTAAAGGGGCAGTACAGAGAGATCTGGGTGTTCTTGTACACCAGTCAGTGAAGGCAAGCATGCAGGTACAGCAGATAGTGAAGAAGGTTAATAGCATGCTGGCCTTCATAACAAGAGGAATTGAGTATAGAAGCAAAGAGGTGCTTCTGCAGCTGTACAGGGCCCTGGTGAGACCACACCTGGAGTACTGTGTGCAGTTCTGGTCTCCAAATTTGAGGAAAGACATTCTGGTTATTGAGGGAGTGCAGCATAGGTTCACGAGGTCAATTCCTGGAATGGCAGGATTACCTTACACTGAAAGACTGAAGCGACTGGGCTTGTATACCCTTGAGTTTAGAAGACTGAGAGGGGACCTGATTGAGACGTATGAGATTATGAAAGGATTGGACACTCTGGCAGCAGGAAACATGTTTCCGCTGATGGGTGAGTGCCGAACCAGAGGACACAGCTTAAAAATACAGGGTAGACCATTTAGGACAGAGCTCAGGAGAAACTTCTTCACCCAGAGAGTGGTGGCTGTGTGGAATGCTCTGCCCCAGAGGGCAGTGGAGGCCCAGTCTCTGGATTCATTTAAGAAAGAGTTGGATAGAGCTCTCAAAGATAGTGGAATCAAGGGTTATGGAGATAAGGCAGGAAGAGGATACTGATTAGGAATGATCATATTGAATGGCGGTGCAGGCTCGAAGGGCAGAATGGCCTACTCCTGCATCTATTGTCTATTCCTTTCCCACCCTTATTTCGTGTCATCCACAAATTTAGCGATAGTACTTTCTGTCCCTTCTTCCAAGTTATTAAGACTGAGATTGTCAGTAGTTGGGCCCAGAGGTCCAAACCCTGTGACACCCCACTAGTTACAGCTTGCCAACAAGATGATGACTCACTTCACAGGTCCAACTACACATTGCAGTGTCCCTTTCCTGCTTTGGGAACATATGCTCAGTTGAAATTATGCCACAGGGCACTATTACACGGATGCTTTACTACATAGCTTAACATTCCTCTCTCTCCTTTAGCAGAGATATTAATTCATTTCAGCTAGCAGTGTCTGAAGACCTATCTCTGCAATAAGCATTCATATGCAAGTAACCCATAGCAATGTCAAAATTCCATTCAAATTTTAACAATGTTCCTAATCCCTACACATTCTGAAGTTCTACAGCATCAAAAAGGTCAAATTTGGGAGACTACAAATTGGAGGGTTACCTAATCTGTTCGGTACACTTCTCAAATTGTCATTTTCTGAACCCAATAATAATTTCCCCTACACTACTTTTAAAATCTATGGAATAAACGTCTTGGGAGAAGCATATGTGTCTATAATTACTGGTGGGTGTTTTCCTCTTCAACCCCTTTTAACTATAATAAATTATTTATAGTTGCATTTATTTTAATTTTTTTGGACTCCTTAGTAAATTAGTGTTCACTATAAATGTTGCGATTGTTCAAACTCCATCCTTTTTGAATTTCTTCTTTTAGCAGCCCTCTTTGCCAGTGTTCTAAAGTCTCCCCCAATATTTCATTTGTTTACCCCTTTTATTACTTTCTGCCTCCTCCTTCATGCCTATTTTGCTAACAGCTGCCTTATAAAACATTTAAGTGCCTCTCTCTATGTAATGAATGCTATAGAAATGTACTTTCAATTATCGAGTTTGAGATTCAAGGTTAGAAATATTGTGATAACGATAGTAACATATAAAATCCAGATCAGGTGTTGCAGTTAGTATACTTCTATATCAGAGAAAGAGATGACTGGTGATGGTCACCAGTACCTGAGGGTCACCACACCTCCGGTGAGCAGCAACATTGAAAAGGAGTGTCCTTCATGGTAACCTCAGCTGGTGCAGGAATCAAACCCACACTGATGGTGTCATTCTGCATTGCAAACCAGGCATCAAGCCAACGGAGCTAACTACACCCCATAACTGCACTGGCTGAGGTTACCATGAAGGACTGTCCTTCTCGACCTCTCCCCTTGCTGAAGGTGTGGTAACCCTTCAGTTAAACCACCACCAGTCCCCTCTCTCTAATGAGAAAGCACTTTAGTACTTTCTATCCCTGCATCCAAGTTATTAATATAGAGATTGTCAGTAGTTGGGCCCCAAGGTCCCAAGTCCCCTGTGACTTTACCTTTATATTTTTACTACTGTGTCACCAAAGGTTTCTATTTTTAACACCAGGGTAATGGAATGCTAAAATTATTTTCCTCTCCCCAAGAAGATAGTGGTTGCTGGGATAATTGGGGTATTTAAGAATTGTTAGATTTTTGATGGGCGGTGGTAATGAGGGAAATGGAGTTTAAGATGAGTATATGGAGTTGAGGTCCATGTCAGCTATGATCTAACTGAATGGTGGAACAAGCTTGAGGGACTGAATGTTTTGTTTGCATTCCTAAATGTGGCATAGGCACAGTCCTATTCTCCCATTGTTACTTTTTCAAATTGCTCCAGATTTACTTCAACACAGGATTACAGACTGCCCAACTGATGCCACATTTGATTTCTTATTATCAAATGCATAGTGAAAGGTTTTGTATGCAGTACAGGCAGATCATACCATACAAACTGCATTAGGGTAATAGAACAGAGTGAGGAATACAATGTTAGGGCTGCAGAGAAGGCACATAAAGAGTGAGATTAGCATTAAATTTAAAATTTGAGAAGTCCATTTAGCAGTCTAATAACAGCAGGAAAGAAGCTGTTCTTGAACCTGTTGGTACACGTGTATTTTAAGCTTTTGTATCTTCTGCCTGAAGGAAGAGGTCAGAAGAGACTATAATGGGGTGGGAAGGGGGTTTTTGATGTTGGCTGCCTTCCCGAGGCAGCGAAAAGTGTACATGGAGTCAATGGATGGAAGGTTGGCTTGCATAATGGACTGGGCTGTAGTTTCTTACAGTCTCAGGCAGAGTGTTTGACATACCATAAGATCCTTCATCCTATCAATATGGGCTGTATTTGAACCCAGCTTCCAGGCAGTGCAGATTTTATTTTGTTAGAAAGGTGGTTAGTGCATTGTTAATCACTTTTCACTGCATATTTCTTCCCATTCAACAATTTTGCAATCTGATTGTTGCAGGCCACTAAAATAACTGAACTTTTCATCAGCTACATGTTATTTTACAGATTAAAAACCAGGGAACAGGAAGCTGCCTGGACGTTGGGGAAAACAATCATGGTGGGAAACCTCTGATAATGTATCCATGCCATGGAATGGGAGGCAACCAGGTACTAAGAATGGTCATTTGAATATGCCAGCTGTGTTTATCAACCACTCATCTGTGTGCTAAATTGTTCTGAGTCAGATGGTGAAGTACAAAACAAGACACAATTATTTTCCAAATAGTAGCTTTATTCACGTGATGTAGCCTTCCAGATGTCTGCCTCTTAACTACCTAGGATGCCACCTTGTGATGCAGTGGTGGTGTTCCTACCACTGGACTGAGAGGCTCAGGTTCAAGACTCACCTGCTCTAGAGGTGTGTAATAACATCTCTCTGAACAAGTTGATTCGAAAAATGGGTGTAAACACAAAACAGAAAAGGTATTCTACCTGCTAGGGTAGACTTTTTCCCTGTGTGTGGAGCCTCTCTGAGCCTGTAGGGGTTGGCTCCGCAGTGGTTCTTTCAGCGTACATAGACAGCATGCTCCTCATGTTCACCAACCCAGCTGACCTGGGAGGATGTGCAAATGCCAGACGGTGTATTCGGCCATGTCTTCCATCAACTGGGCCAAATGTTCCAGTCTCTTGTTTGGTCTGTGGTGGCGGATTCCTTGCCAGAGGAGTGACAGGGGTTCAGCTGGAATACCACCCATCTCCTCTATCTGCAAGTCTACCTTAGTCTGGCTGAGGAATCTTGGCCAGTGAATTGGCAGGAGCTGGGCAGGACCACTCCAAGTGCTGTCTTACAGGAGTTAAGTGCTGGTCATAAACCAGCTGGTGGCCGCCATGCTGTGGTACCGGCTAGTCCCTTTGACCACTCCTCCTGGTTCATTTCTTCTGGGACAAAAAGATGCACTGGGTTGGCACAGGTTTTCAGTCTCCCTATTGAGGAGCGTAGTCAGTCGCTGGTGTGTGTCACACCCAGATGGTGACTTTCCGTCTTCAGGCCTTCCAGCGATACCTTTTACATTGAGCCTCCTTTTGGGTGGTGTGCCCTGGTGACTTATTATTTTCTGCCAGGTGCGTAACTTCAATTATGACATGCAGCTCCTGTTTATCACCTGAGGGTTTGCAGGTCGCCCTCTGGATGGTGCCTGTCTTTTACCAGGACCTGATCACTGTCTGGGACGTGGTCGACTCACGTTGGGCCTACCTTCCATCAGGAGTGGCAGTTATTGTCAGCTATCAACCACTGCCATCCAGTGCCTTAAAACTGTGGCGCTCAGACGCGACATTGTGCACCAGTTGGAGGATGCTCAGGTGTGCGGTGGAATCCCATCTGCACGTACCCCTGCTCAGATGGAATTCCACAAAGGCCCCAAGGTCCTGAACCTCCCTCAGAAACCTGCGCCGCCTCCTTAGTATGTGTTGTGTGTTGTTTCAAGGAGGCAAAACAGCACATGCTGCTGCTGCACAACATCTATCTCAACTCTTACGTCTGCCACTCGGACCCGCCATGGCATGCTTACTAGCTGCCAGGTAATGGGGATTCCCAGTGGACAGCTCTCTCCTCGGGAGTCCTTCCTCTTTCCCTCTGGGATCTAGGGTGGAGGGTGTTCCACATAGCAGTCTCTAATAGCTGCAGATTGCGATGGTTCACAGACTGCAGTTGGGTGCTGTGGAGTCCGTGAACCATGTATATATTGATTGTGGATGGCTGCACTCCCTTTTTAGTTATTTGAAAAACCTTTCATTGTGCTCTTGGTTGCACTTCAGCCCCACACTCCCATGGGCACCTGGTGCAGAGGGGTGTGGTCAGATCAGAGCTCCTCTGTCTGGGTCTGTTCCTGGGCTTGGCCAGGCTGGCTATGAACAGGGCCAGGCAGCGGGCTGTGGAGGGAGCTGTCTCTGCTGATAACCGCGGAAGAGGGGCAGGCTATGTTCGAGCCTGGGTGTCATATGCTATACTATGTACTATGCTATACTGTTCTTTCGGCCCTTTATGTTGTGCCAGCCTTTTATCCGACTCTAAGCTCAGACTAACCTACAGACCCTTCGTTGTACTGTCATCCATGTGCCTATCCAAGTGTCACTTAAATGTTCCTAATGTATCTGATTCTACTATCACTGCTGGCAGTGCATTCCACACACTCACCACTCCTTGTGTAAAGAACCCACCTCTGACATCTCCCCTAAACCTTCCTCCAATTACGTTAAAATTGTGCCCCTTGTGATAGCCATTTCCGCCCTGGGGAAAAAAGTCTCTGGCTATCCACTCTATCTATGCCTCTCATCATCTTGGACACCTCTCATCCTCCTTCACTCCAATGAGAAAAGCCCTAGCTCCCTCAACCTTACCTCATAAGATATGCCCTCCAGTCCAGGCAGCATCCTGGTAAATGTCCTTTGCCCTCTCTAAAGCTTCCACATCCTATCTATAATGAGGTGACCAGAACAGAACACTGTATTCCAAGTGTGGTCTAACCAGGGCTCTATAACGTTGCAGCATATCCTCATGGCTCTTAAACTCAATCCACCTGCTAATGAAAGCCAACACACCACACACCTACCGAACAACCCTATCAACTTGGGTGGCAACTTTGAGGGATCTATAGACATGGACCCCAAGATTCCTCTGTTCCTCCACACGGCCAAGAATCCTGCCTTTAACCCTGAATTCTGCATTCAAAGTCAACCTTCCAAGGTGAATGACTTCACACTTTTTCCGGGTTGAACACCATTTGCCACTCATCTGCCCAGTTCTGCATCCTGTCAATGTCCCGTTCCAACCTACAACAGCCCTCCACACTATCCACCACTCCATCAATCTTCGTGTTATCAGCAAACTTACTAACCCAACCTTCCACTTCCTCATCCAAGTCATTTATAAAAATCACTAAACGCAGAGGTCTCAGAAGCAATCCCTGTGGAACACCATTGGTCACCGAGCTCCAGGCTAAATGCTTTCCATCTACCATCACCCTCTGTCTTCTATGGGCCAGTCAATTCTGTATCCAGAAAGACAAATTTCCCTGTATCCCATGCCCCTTACTTTCTGAATGAGTCTATCGTGGGGAACCTTGTCAAAAGCCTTGCTAAAATCCATATACATGACATCCACTGCTTTACCTTCATCAATGTGTTTTGTCACATCCTCAAAGAATTCAGTAAGATTTGTGAGATATGACCTGCCCGTCTCAAAGCCATGCTGACTATCTCTAATCAAACTATGGTTTTCCAAGTAATCATAAATCCTGTCTTTCAGAATCCTCTCCAATACTTTGCTCACTACTCATATAATATTGACTGGCATGTAGTTCCCAGGATTATCCCTATTTCCTTTTTTGAACAAGGGAATAATATTTGCCACACTCCAATCATCCGGCACTACTCCAGTGGACAGTGAGGACACAAAGATCATCGTCAAAGGCACAGGGATCTCTTCCTGTAGTAACCTAAGGTATATCCTCTCTGGCCCAGGGTATTTATCTATCCTTATGTTTTTCAAAATTTTCAACACATCCTCCTTCCTAACATCAACCTGTTCGAGCAAATCAGTCTGTTTCATGCTGTCCTCAGAAACGTCAAGGTCACTCTCAGTAGTGAATACTGAAGCAAAGTATTCATTTGGGACCTCCCGTACTTCCTCCGACTCCAGGCACAAGTTCCCTCCACTATCCCTGATTGTCCCTACCCTCACTCTGGCCATCCTCTTGTTCCTCACATAAATGTCTGAAGGTTTTCCTCAATCCTACCCGCTAAAGCTTTTTCATGCCCCCTTCTAGCTTTCCTAAGTCCGTTCTTCAGTTCCTTCCTGGCTACCTTGTAATCCTCTAGAGCCCTGTCTGATCCTTGTCGCCTTAATCTTTAGTAAGCTTCCTTCTTCCTCTTGACTAGATGTTCCACATCCCTTGTCACCCACGGTTCTTTCAACCTACCAACCCTCCCTTGCCTCAGTAGGACAAACCTATCAGCAGATGCTTCCTAAACAACCTTCACAAATCTGTCGTGCATTTCCCTGAGAACATCTGTTTCTAATTTAGGTGCCCCAGTTCCTGTCTAATAGCATTGTAATTGTAATTTCCCCACCTCCCCCAATTAAATACTTTCCCATACCATCTGCTCCTATCCCTCTCCATGAGTATAGTAAAGGTCATGAAGTTATGATCACTATCACCTAAATGCTCTCCCACCAAGAGATCTGACACCTGACCTGGTTTGTTGCCAAGCATCAAATCCAATATGGCCTCCCCTCTAGTCAGCCTATCTACATATTGCATCAGGAACCCTTCTTGGACACACCTGCCAAAAAATGCTTCATCCAAACTATTTGAACTAAGTAGGTTCCAATCAATATTAGGGAAGTTAAAGTCACCCATGACATCAACCCTGTTACTTCTACACATTTCCAAAATCTGCCTCCCAATCTGCTCCTCCATGTCTCTGTTGCTACTGGGGGGTCTACAGAAAATTCCCAACAAAGTGACTGCCCCTTTCCTGTTTATGATTTCTACACATACTAACTCTGTAGACAAACTCTCCTCGACGACCTCCCTTTCTGCAGCTGTGATACTATCCCTGATTAGCAATGCCAATTCCCCACCTATTTTACCCCCTCCACCCCCATTCCTTTTGAAACATCTAAACTCTGATACATCCAACAACCATTCCTGCCCCTGTGATATCCAAGCCTCTGTAATGACGACAACATCATAGTTCCAAGTACTGATCCATGCTCTGAGATTGTCCCCCTTATTCCTGATACTTCTTGCATTAAAATAGACACACTTCAACCCATCACACTGACTGCACCTTAGCCCTATCAAGAGCCTATCCCTCCTTGCAAACTCTCTGCACGCTGTATCTGGCTAGTCATTACCTACTCCATCATCTGATCCGTAGCTCAGGTTCCCACCCACCCGCCAAACTAGTTGAAATCCTCCCGAAGAGCTCTAGCAAACCAGTCCACCCACCATATTGGTGCTCCTCCAGTTCAGGGGCAACCAGTCCTCCTTGTACAGCTCCCACCTTTTCCGCAGAAGGTATCCCAATGATCCACATATCTGAAGCCCTCCCTCCTCCACCAGCCCTGCAGCCACGTGTTCGTCTGCAATCGCTCTCTATTCCTAGCCACACTCGCACATGGCACCGGTAACAATCCTGAGATTACTACTCTGCCTTCTAGCTTCCAACCTAACTCCCTATATTCTTTTTTCAGGTCCTCCTCCCTTTACCTACCTATGTTGTTGGTCCCGATGTCTACCACGGCTTCTGGCTGCTCTCCCTCCCCCTTAAGAATCCTGTAGACTCAATCAGAGACATCCCTGATCCTGGCACCCGAGAGGCAACACGTCATCTGGGAGTCTCGCTCACGATCATAGAATCTCCTGTCCGTTCCTGTAACCATTGAATCTCCTATCACTGTCACTCTCCTATTCTCCCCTCTTCCCTTCTGAGCCACAGAGCCAGGCTCAGTGCCAGAGACCTGGCCGCTGTGGCTTTCCCCAGTAGGTGTTCCCCTGCCACAGAGGCTCCTTGCACGGTCTGCCTATTCCCCTTTCCCTCTCCTGACTGTCACCCAGCTACCTTTATCCTGTAACTTAAGTGTGACTACCTCCCTATAACTCCTCTCTATCACCCCGTCAGCCTCCCGAATGATTTGAAGTTCACTTAGCTCCAGCTCCAGTTCTCTAACGCAGTCTGTGAGGAGCTGGAGTTGGGTGCACTTCTCGCAGGCATTTGAGAAGGAGCAACCAGTGTCCACCAATGATGCCTTCAGGAAGAGGTGGGCACCGCAGGGGATGGACTGTTTTATTTCCCCCTCTGACTCCATTTTGATTTAGTCCCCTTCTTCCCTCCCTAACCCACTTCACATTTTAATGACCGAATTGCTGCTAACAGGCTTTGCTTGTAAATGTTCAACTGGCCACATGGGTATTTTCCCAGTGGTGAAAAAATAAACAAAATATATACATAATGGTGTGTTTTTATTGTGTCACTGTTTTTTAAAAAAAATATACACAGACATAGGTGATTTGGGAAAGACATGAGCATTACTGCTGGGCCCTCTTGTGGTGCAGTGGTAGTGTCCCTACTCCTGCACCAGAAGGCCCGGGTTCATGTCCCACCTGCTGCAAAGGTGTGTATTTACACCTCTGATCAGGATGATTAGAAAAATAGGTTAATAAAACAAAGTTTCCCCTCAGGTGGTTGGGGGAAAATATATATAAATGGTTTCCCCTGGGGCCGTCTTGTGGAGCAGTGTTTATGTCCCTACTCTGGACCAGGAGACCCATGTTCAAGTGCCACCTGCTCCAGAGGTATGTAATAACATCTTTGAATAGGTTGATTAGAAAATTAGGATAAATTTGAATGAATTAAAAATAAAGTGCTGAGGCACGATTGCTCTTCTGGCACAGTGGTATTGCCCTTACCTCTGGCCTAGGAGGCCCAGGTTCACGTCCCACCTGCTCCAGACATGTGTAATAACATCTCTGAATAGGTTGATTTTTAAAAAATAGGTTAAATAGGAAAAGGGCCCGTGGACTTTAGGGGGAAAAAAAAGAGGCTGGGGACTTTACCCTTAAGAGGCTTTGCATGTAGATTAATCAGTTGGGGAAAAAAACAGGTGAATTACTGACGGTGATTATTAGATGTGAAAATACCAGAAGGTGATGGGGGGTAAACACCCAGCAGGCCCAGGTTCCAGTCCTACCTGCTGCAGAGGTGTGGAATAGCATCTCTGACCAGGTTTATTAGAAAATATTTAAAAGTTACCTTGCTTCCAGCTACAGCTTGATTTCCCTCACGTTTGGTGTTATTGCATTGCTCTTAATGGACATTGCAAGTAAATTAATCACTTGGAACACAGGTTATTTAGTGGTTGTAGAAAAATAACTCAGGGTGATTTGGTGGTGGGATAAATCCATTTGGTTGTGTGAGATAACACTTCCTGATATAAGACTAAAAAAAGAAAGGAAAGGAAGAAAAAGGGCTGGCTTTATTCCCCATCCAACTCCAGGGTCATAGTCATACAGCACAGAAACAGACCCTTTGGTCCAACTCACCCGTGCTGACCAGACATTATAATCTGACCTAGTCCTGTTTTCCAGCATTTGGCCCGTATCCCTCTAAATTCTTTCTATTTGTGTATCCATCCAGATGCCTTTTAAATGTTGTAATTAGAGCAGCTTCTATCACTTCCTCTGGCAGCTTGTTCCATACACACACCACCCTCTGTGTGAAAATGTTTAATCCTCAAGTCCTTTTAAATCTTTCCCCACTCACCTTAAACGAATGCCCTCTAATTTTGGACTCTTTCTCTCCCCCCTCCATTCCCTAAATTTCTCTTTCTATTATTGTTGCAGTGCTTGTAAATTGTTACTTAGAGGCACGATTGATTTGTGAACTAACCCCACAGAGGCCAGCTTCCCATCACCAAGTCACCCTTTATTGACATGTGCATAGTACTTGACACTGGTCTGGCTTCCTCAGAGCCAGTTCCCAGAGTGGACAGAACCTCTGACACCCCTGTTTTTTTTCTTTCATAATTCCCCCTCTGCACCCAAAGGGGGCCCAGCCCAAATTACATGTGGCCATGTGTGTATGTGTAGTGACACCGTTGTGCTAAAGCTTTGTTCTGTACTTTCCACCACCAAGAAAACACCCATGAGGATGGAAAAAACTGAATGTGGGGGGGGGGGAGGGAGAGAAGTAGGGAGAGGAGAAGGGGACTAAATCAGAATAGAGTTGGAGACACTCCTGCTCATATCTATCAACCAGGACTCCCTGATTGGTGCTGTTAACCTGGTCCAATCAGGGAACTCATTCTGAGGTCCACCTGTCTGACCTCGTTACAATCACTACAATTTGGTGTCAGCCTAATTTTTAAAAAAAAACAGGGCAGGCTCTCCATTTTGATTTAGTCCTTCTCTTGTTTATCACACCCTTCCTTCACTTCAGTTATTGTTGCTGTACCGCTTGTGCTTGTTAATTGTTACTGTTTAGTTGTTTTAATTTGGTGGTGGATTTTCACCAAAACAGGCTGGTTTTCCAACTGGGTGATTTGATGATGGGTTTACAGAGGGGGAAAAAAAAGGCAAATTTTCTCTTAAGGGAGTAGGTCAGGAACAGGAAAGAGGCAGTATGGAGTTGTATTGAACTACAAAATACAATGATTTGGAGAATCAATCTAAACATCAGGTCATAGACAGAGAACACAGGGGGCTAACACCTTCAACATATTGTCTAGCTATCACCATTGTTAACAGCTAACCCGAGAATGCAACTTTAAAAAAAAGGGTTTTGTGATTTACACATGAAAGAAGTGAAACCATCACTGTATTCTAACAGATGAAAGGCTTAACGATCAATTTTTCAATGTATAATTTCAGTTACATCACACTGCAAATTTTTGCTATAAATTCTGTGTTACGATCGAGCCCTCCACAATCACCTGATGAAGGAGCGTCGCTCCAAAAGCTAGTATGCTTCCAATTAAACCTGTTGGACTATAACCTGGTGTTGTGTGATTTTTAACTTTGTACAAAATACAAGTAAGCATTTATGGAAGACAGAATGACTTCTGCCTTGGTAAATGGACGACAGCATTGTAACAGTATGGTGGGGAAATTGCAGGTAATAATGTTCCCACATGTTTGCTACCATTGTCTTTGTGGGTGGTACTGTTTGTAGCTTGAAAGGTACTGTTGAAGTCATGTTGTGCTGTTGCATGTTTAATCAGTAAATGATTAATGTTTGAGAACAACCTTGACAGGTTGCTGCATAATTGGTGGCTAGATTATTAATGTTTAAGAACAGCTATCAACAAAGCAAATAGAAAGCTGAACTTTTCTAACCCATACAATGGAGAATAATTCGAAGGAAGTCATGATCTAACCTTGGGAATGGTTTCCAACTGTAGTTACTAAGAGACACAGATAACTTCCCAGGCCTGCAAGTGATGCAGGAAAGGTTTTTTTTTTATTCTTTGCAACTGAGTTAGAAAGACCGAGATGTCGCGAAATTAAAAATTAGTTCAAGTTGATAGGAGGGAGAGGGTAAATTGAAAATGCAATGACTGCTTCCTGTATGATTCATCTGAATAAACCAGGGAGTAGATGAGGAGAAAGTGAGGACTGCAGATGCTGGAGATCAGAGTCGAGAATGTGGTGCTGGAAAAACACAGCAGGTCAGGCAGCATCTGAGGAGCAGGAGAATCGATGTTTTGGGCAAGAGCCCTGCATCAGGAATTTCTGAAACGTCGATTCTCCTGCTCCTCAGATGCTGCCTGACCTGCTGTGCTTTTGCAGCATCCCACTCTCGAGAGGGAGTAGATGAGTCATACAGACCAGGAAATTGCTAAATTTAACCTCTTTTTAGGAAAATCAGAGTCTGTTTCTTATCATATGATCCCCTTAGAATTAAGTGTGGGTCCAGTCTTGGGCTTGAATATGACGTTTTTTCCTCTTTAGCGTAATGGAAACATAAGACCTGGAGTAGATTGTTCAGTCTATCAAGTCTACCCCGCTATTCAACTAAATTTGATTTTCTAGCTCAATGCCATTTTCTCACACTACCTCTGCATCCCTTCATGTCATTAGTTTCCAGAAACCTATTGATTTCTGTCTTGAACATGTTCAGTGATTGAACTTCCACGGTCTCCTGGAACAGAGAATCCCAAAGATTCAACACCCTCTGAGTAAAGTCATTCCTCTTCATCTCAATCTCAGGAAAAAGTGTGAGCTTTTAAGACTATGTCCATGGTTCTAGAGTTACCAGCCAGTGGAAACATCTTACCTACATCCACCCTGCCATGTCCTGGAAGAATTTTTTTAAGTTTCAATGAGATCACCTCTCATTGTTTGAAACTCCAGGGAATACAGATCCAGTTTCCTCAATCTCTGCTCATAAGAAAATGCTGCCCTCCAAGGGACTAATCTGGTGAACATGTGATGAATTCTCTCTATGGCAAGTGTATTCTTCCTTCGGACACCAAAACTGTACACAGTACTGTCTCACCACGGCTCTACACAAATGCAGCAAGACAACTTTATTTTTGTCCTCAAATCCCCTTGAACTGACTGCGAGCAGACTATTTGCTCTCCAAACTGTTTGCTACATCTGCATGCCAGCTTTCGTGACTATGAATAAGGACACCCAAGTCCCTTTGGTCATGCATATTCCCTAACTTCTCATCATTTAAGAAATATGCTGTCTTTTTGTTTTTTTTTCTATCAAAGTGGATAACTTTATTCCATCTGCCATGTTTTTGCCCATTTATACAGCCTGTCTAAGTCATTTTGAAGTCTCCATGCAGCCTTCTCACAACTTGCATTCCATTCCCACCGAGTTTGATGTTACCTGCAAATGTGGAAATATTACAATTGATTCCCACAGCCAAGTCCTTTTGTAAATTGTGAACAGCTGAGGATCTAGTTCTGACTTTTGTGGTACCTCACGAGTAGTCTGCCATCCTAAAAATTATCCATTTATCCCTACTCTCTGTCTGTTGATCAATTCTCAACCCATACTAGCATAATCTCCCCAATCCTTGTGCTGTCGTATTGTTTACTTAGCCTCTGTGAGACTGTATCAAAAGCTTCCTGAAAATCCAAATGTACCACATCCACTGGTTTTCCCTTATCTATGCTAAAACTAAGATCCTCAAAAAAGAATTGTCTGTTAAACATGACTTCCCTATCATAAATCCATGTTAACTCTACTCAATGTTTGCATTTTTGTTTAATTGTTTAGTTATCACATCATTTCTAAAATAGCTTGATGTCATCAGCAGGAAAATGTTATAATTCAACTGGTTTGTAGCTAACCATTCTCCCTCTTCTTCCATTCTTAAATAGTGGCATTATATTAGCTACCTTCCAATCAGTAGAAAGTTTCCCAGAATATATAGAATTTCAAAAGATAGCCACCAATGCACCCACTATCTCTAAACTACTTCCTTCAATATTTTGGGATGAAGCTCATCTGGTCCAAGAAATTGATCAACTCTCGATCCAGCTCATTTTTCAAATTGAATATGATCATGAATGGTCATCACAAAGTGTATGTGAAAAGAATGTCTCCTCTTGTGGGTCTGTCCACATCTAGGGGGTACTGTTTGAAAATTGGGGTTTTGCTCTTTTAGGACAGACGAGGAGAAATATTTACTCTTGGGGTTATGAGATATTGGAACTCCCTGCCTCAGAAGGTGGTGGAGGTGGGTCATTTTTAAGACACAAGCTGGTCGATTCCCTTGTCTAACAAGAATCTAAGGTTAATATAGATAGTTTCTGTTCTGAATTCCAACTTCCCATCTGAATAGCAATGAAGTTATTAAATGGCACAGCAGGCTTGAAGGGACAAAAAGTCTACATCTGCTATCTTGTATGTTCACGAGACAAAAGTCTCCCTTTTTATATAAGCTGGCTTGTAATAAACGCTACTGTTTTGGCCTTGGAGAGGCAGAGAGATATCTGACATGTCTGATGTTTCAATTTAACACCCATTTTCCATTGAAATTTTCAGTATTTCGAATACACATCTCGGTCTGAAATCCGCCACAACATCGGGAAGCAACTGTGTCTTCATGCTGTGTACGGCCCAGTTCGATTAGAGCTATGTAAATACAAAGGAAAGGATACAAGAGTGCCAGGAGAGGAACGCTGGGAAATTTTACACGTAAGTGTTGCATATAGATGGGAAGAGTGTTCTGTGGGAGCGGGTGAGAGTTTGGCTACTCTGCCTTTGCTTTTACTCGTGATCATTCTTAATGCAATTCTTGATTGAGAGTTTTGGTATCCACTACTGATCCTTTACTCATCCAAATCTTTGCAAACAAACCTGTACCTGGAATCTACTGACTAAAATACAGAATGGGGAGATGGGTTTACTTTTCTTTCTGTAGCCCAAAAGTAGCAAGATTGATTGTACTGTCTTCCTCTGGCACCTGGGATTAATATCTGTTAACTTGCCACATACAGAGAATCAAACCTAGGGCTTTCCCAACTGGTTTTGCTGTTCACTGAATAAAACCTACAGACCCATCAAAGAACTTGAAATGGATTGCACCTGAAATAAGGGAAACTTGTAAACATTAACCAAATAGCCAAGGGATCTTGTAGCTTATAGCAGCATCCCAATTAACTCAGAGTGCAGCATGACATGTCTGAACTGGCTGATTTTTAAAAATCAGTTTTTTTTTTGACTTAGTAGCCATTTCTGTAACTAATCTTTCTCTATTGATAGTTGCTCTCTTAACCTTCTCTTACTCCTTTAAACTACAAATGTATTGACCTGTGTCTTCGCTAGATTGATTAGCGAGACTCGCTCAATAGGTTCTGACTCAAGTTTATTCTTTTCCAGAGTCCAGAACTATAGAATTCTTTATCATTCTCTATTTCCCATTGTCCTGTGATCCTTAGGATTTTGAAAGCTAAGCATGACGCTGCTGAACCTCAACTACTTAGGTTCCCTTCCCATCGTATTGTATTTTTCAGCTTTGATCGTGTCCTGTTTTGCAGGTCTTGATCAATAACCTTGCTTCTCATTTATAAAACAAAGTGTGTTGATTTTGGACAGGAAAGAGATGGGGAGATTACATTTTATTGTATTAACAGATCATCTTGTCATACAACATAGAACAGTACAGCATAGGAATAGCCCTTCGGCCCACGATGACGCCAAATGAAACTAATCCCTTCTGCGTGCCCTCCGTCCAGAGCCCTCCATTCCTTGCATATTCATGTGCTTATCTAAGAGTCCCATAAATGCCCTTGTCAAGTCTGCTGACACCACTATGCCTGGCAGTGGGTTCCAGACACCTACCACTCTGCTTGTTTTTTAAAAAAAAAACTTGCCTCTCATGTCTCACTTGAACTCTCCTTCTGCAACCCCCACCCCCTTAAATACATTGCCCCTAGTTTTAGACATTTCACCTCTGGGAAAAAGATTTGAACCGTCAACCCTATTAATGCATCTCATAATTTTATAGACTTCTATCAAGTCTCCCCTCAGCCTCCAATGCTCAAGAGAAAACAGCCTGAATTTTTGCAAATTGTCTGCTACCCTCCAGCAGTACTTAATTGGCTGTAGTGTGCTTTGGGACACCCTGAGCTCTATAAAGGTGTTATATAAATGCCATAGTTCTTGCATTTGATCTCTGTCTCTGCACTAGGAAAGGGCAAGATCAGCCAGATTTATTCTGTTTGTACCCAGTAATTGACTTGCTGTGATCTTGATTTTTTTTTAAATTTCCTCTGCCCAAACTCCTGTCCACCATGGCATAATATTGAACAGAATGCTCAGACTCACTCATTGTCTGTGATTATACCTCACAAATGAGCATTGAAATGATGCAGGGCAAATTGTAAGCACATGTCCCAGGAAATGAGGAGAGTGAATTTCGGTGAAAATAGATGGGAGAAACCTTCGAATTCCAAATAAAGAGATGTAGTAACCTGATGTGAGTTGAATCACTCTGGTATGTTATCTATAAGAAGAAGGGCTTATGCCCGAAACGTCGATTCTCCTGTTCCCTGGATGCTGCCTGACCTGCTGCGCTTTTCCAGCAACACATTTTCAGCTATGTTATCTATAGTCTGATAGACCACCCCCTTAGTGTATCATCCTTTATTCATATCCAGACCTGTGACATTGAAAATATTAATTTTAAAATACTACATATTCTGGACTTGACATTGTATTGCCAGATTCATTGGCTTATAAGCAATAAGCTTTATATAAAGGCGATAGCAAATCCCCAAACTGGGGAGACAGGTGGGGGTGAAGCACAGGTTATTAACTTGTACTTTTTTTTTCCCAGGACAACCTAAAAAATTCTGCCACAAATCAGTGCTTGACTGCATCAGGACAGAACCCAACCATGGCCTCGTGCAACTCTGCAGACCCGTATCAGCAGTGGTCTTTTATCTAGCCAGAGGGAGGAGCTGCTCCAAGGAAGCATCAGAATTGGATTAAAAGTGGACAACATTGAAGTGGCCTGATTTAAAAGCCAGCCTTTCACCATTGAACCTTTTCGTGACTGTGGATTTTGCCTCTAAGCATGGAGAGCAAAGAAATCTCGTGGATTGTGGATTTCCACAATATTTTTTCTGTGTCCCATTTGCTCTGGAATTGAAGTTATCCCCTTCTAATTATTTTATATATTTAATGTTATCTTACCCCACCTCCCCATCATTGAATATTCCACATTTAAAAATGAATATGATTTGCACTGAGAAAGAGAATACATTTGTTTTTAGGAACCTCTGCATGTTCCAGAAGATTTATGTGTCAGATTTAGGTGGATTTGGATTAGATTCAATTTACAGGTATATCAATTCAGCACTGTGACCCAAAGCAAGGCAGTAACAAAATGTGATACCATCTTATGCATTTCATGCATTATGCAGCAGGAAGTAAATGGGAATGAATTGTGCTGTCGTTTACTTCCTGTTAATGGAAGAAAGGGAGTGGGGAGATTGTTGTCTGAACTAGTGTTTTGATATTTTCTTTGTCCAAATGTGGCTGAGAATTCCTGTTGAAATTCCTCAAATTTTGGGTTGGGAAACAAATCATTTCAAATTTGATGACATTCGCTTTGATAGTCTCCACCATTCCATGCAGTCTAGCATCTCAACAAATTCCTTAAACACCATGAAACCCTAGGTGCAGCACCAGAAATACAATTATATGGGATTCCTGTTGCAAGCTGTTAATTAAGCCGGTAATTGGGAAACAGACAAGGCAGTTCTCTGAATGGTAAATGCTCAACCTAAGCCAGGCTGTCAAAATGACAAATGCAAGGAAGGGATTTTTCAACAGAGAAAAAAAAAATGGGAGGACAAGTCTATTCAGAAAATCTGCAATAATGTTATTGCATGTTGGAACATAGTACTTACTGAAAAGTTTGGGCTTGGATCTTGGTCCAGTCTCTCTATCCTTGGTTTAGAATGATACACTTTCTCAATTGAAACAGTGCTGAATTTAAAACCAGTTCGGCTGAAAAGGTTGTGGATTCAACCCTGCCATCTACTTTGACAGTACAGCACTCATTCAATAGGATTGTTTCTTTGGATGAGATGTTGAACTATAACTCCATCTGCTCCCATGGTACATAAATGCAGGTTTGTTAACTCAGTTTGGAGTTTAACTATGATGAGTCATCAATGTCTTAATATAAGTTATTGTATATTTTGGCACACCATGTATCAGGGCTCTAGTCAGAGATGGCAAGAGATAGTTGTTTTCCTATGAAGTTATAAACCCCCTCTCAACTATTCACCAGGGAAAGATGTAGATAGGAAAGACATTTCTCCTGAAGGTAGTGGGATGGTAAAGTGTGTTACCTCAAAGTTAACATTTTAAATAAGAGAAGGGTACGTGGGCTGGAGACAGCACAAGGATCATGTTGAAATGGACCAGAAAAAAAACCACTGAAGCTCCTTGAATCATTCAAGTGAGACTTTTCCAGCAGAAATCTGGGGACAAATGTGTTCTGGTTTTTGATATTCTTCAATTAGTACAAATTACGAATCTCCAAAAGAATATTGTATCAAATGGGAAACTAATATTAAAGGGAAAGTGTAACCCTAATCAATGGTTGAGTCATTCCTATTCCAAGCTCTGCAAATGTGAAGCTTCCTCTGGTACTGGCACTGGTAATGTTGCTGGTGTGGAAATTCGCCTGTAGATCACTGCTGCCCTTAAACTATGCAAGCTGCATTATTGTTATTCCGAAGTACTATATTCCTTCCTGAAGGGAGATTCCATCCTGGAGGGAGCTTTCTTAGTCCAGTACCTTTTCCATTGTGTAGTTAACCTAAAATGCTTGTAACACACAATTGTAGCCCATGTTTACATCACCACATCAGGAAGATTAAACTGATGCACCTGTGCCTTGTTCTCACCAAACTGTAGGATGTGTGTTTCCCGCACTGTTTGGATTCACTTGCTGAGTCAGTGAACAGTTCCAGGTTTGCAGCTCATTAGTATGGAATTAGCTGGTTCCAGTTGAGATGGCAATGGAGCACTACAATTGAGTTGAATGTCTCTGAGTTGAAATAGTTGGCTGCAATTCCCTCTTCTAATTCTTACAAAGTGATATGCAGAATCAGGATTAACACTGAAATGGTCTGCTAACACTCACCATGCAGGCTTAGGCATTATTCCCACTTAGATAACAGTGAGGCTGGTGCCTGTGGAACCATGTCAGCAAGGAAAACCCACAGAAGGACAGAAGAAGAAATTGACAAGGGAAAATTAAAATCAAAAGTGTGCATTTAAAATTTCTGCTCAGTGACAATGGAGTAACCAACAAATGAGCAGAATGGAGCATGAGCAATTGCTGTTGCAATTGGGTTTGGATTTGTGCTTAAGTGAAGTTGACATTGTACCATGAATATAACCCAGGTGTGAAGAAGCTATCACATTAAATCATAGTAGGTATATTACAAACAGTGGCTTGTTTGTAAGCTGCAATACTGCTCTGGACTGTCCAGCCATTCGATCACTGAGCAGAGTTCTGGAATTGTCAAAACTGTTCTATCTGCGGGAGAAAGCATCTGAACCAACTTTACGGGTAAACATGGACACTTTTTTTTTCCCCTTTAGGTAGAATGCACACAGCTGCATTTCTAGAGATGAGCGCGATCAGAAAAAGTGGAATCTGTATATGAGAGTTGTATAACTTGTGTTAATTTAAATGCTTACAAACCAATTTGCACATTGTTCGATATGTATGTGTGTATTAACAGCACAGTTGAAAAGGGTTTCAGGTCATTTTGGCTAATCTAAATCCCTAAACAATTGCTTCACAGAGGTAGCCGTGCTGAGCCCACTGAACTGCATGAGGCTATTTTGACTGTGGGTTAGTGATTTCCTAATTTAATGTTTCATATTTTAATTGAAATGAAAACTATATTTTTCTAATCTTTTTAGAATATTGACTTGTAAAATGCTCTGATTTGTGATTGCACTTCTGCAAATGTGGAATTGAAATCCCACTGGTAAGCAAGCACCAAAGAACCTCTATCTTCTCCTCACAACATCATTCTGATAATAAATCATGGGGGTGATCATCCTGTACTACAGTGAGCCTAAACTTGCTCTTCCCAGATAAATTTATAATTTAGCCAACAAGGCTGCAAACAATTCAACATTCATCTGCCTAATGGGTTGTTGTTATTCTGTTTTGGACTTTGAGCTTGTTTCATACAACATAATTGTAACTGGTGTTAGGTGCCAGTTGTATTCATTACTAGAGACTGACTTAGAAACTAGAATGATCTCCAAAGGGTAGAATGTTGCTATTGCAATCTTCACCTCTCCTCTTCCCCAACTACTATCATCACTATGCTGATTTTCAATTGAATACTGATTTTTATTTTTGAAAATTGACTTTCAGGGTGTTATAATAATTTTTAAATGTGATGTCTAATTCTGAAGAACTTCACCCTCAATGTTTGTAGATCTGAAGGCTGCTATGTTGTGTACGTGTTTCCTATTGTATGTCTGTTATACAGACTACTATCTGCAGCAAGGCTAGACTGTTCTTTCAGAAATGCAGGGAATCTGGTAAAATAATTGGAAAATTGAGTAACTACCAGTGAATATTGCCAGTGCAACTTGCTGTGTTAAGAAATCCCTCTTTAAAGATGCAGGGTTACTCCCTGTTAGCTCAGTGAATAAGTACACCTTCCTCTGCACTACTAAGTCATGAAGGTCAGGGAAGGCTTAAGTTCATTTCCATCTTGTGCTTCATTAGCTGAGCAACAGCCAGGGTACTATGATCAGTTTTGATGGGGAAAAGGAGGGAAAATTAGTCAGGATGCCTGATGTTCTGACAAATACTTACTGCTTGTAACATCAAAAATAGATACTGTGGTCATACACCACATTGTGGCTAGTGGGACCTTGCTGTGTGCATTTCCTAAATTCCAACAATAGTCCAAAGTAAAAAAAAATTTAATTGACAGTAAAGCATGTTGCAATGCCCTGACACCGTGAAAGATGCTACATTGAAGAGAACAAAAGGTACTTGGTCCAGAGCAAGTATGCCCATTGGCATCCATTGATCCAAATTCCAGACAAAAAAACTGAAATCACTACAGATGCTGGAAATCTGAAACAAAAAGCGTTCTGAAGGGTCACTGGATACGAAACGTTAACTCTAATTTCTCTCTACAGCTGCTGCCAGACCTGCTGAGATTCTCCAGCAATTTCTGTTTTTTTTCGATGCTGGAATTTGGATCAGTTATTAATGAGCTAAGGGGAAAAAACTGGATGAAGAAGTCACACTGAGCTGGCACTGAACTTTCCCTAAAGGCTTCTTTACTAGCAGTTGAAACTCTTTCTAATAAATGCTGTTTCCTACTATCCAGCACCTCTGAATATTGTTTTTGTCTTATCTAATTTTGAACAAAACTTACTGTATAATAAAATCAATGTTCTAATTGTGGGAGTGTTGTTGATTATTCCCTTTTCTTAATCTATTAGTTTGATACAAATGGTGCAATGACTCTCACAGATGTGCTTAAATGTGGAGCAAAATAAGTACTTGAGAGCTTCCTGGCCTCTTCCAAAGCCAAAAGTGTTTTGCTATCAAACCTGCTCTTGCTGAGGAATAAATACATTAGGGCAAAGTGAGTTGAGGAACAGGCACCGTCTAACAACTTGTAGCTAGTCTTTGGGATAATTTGGGGAAAGGGAATAGATTATTGCATACGTTGGATATAGAATGTCCTGGTGGAGCTCATCAGATGATATAGTATGTAAATACTGCATATCATCCAGAAGATTACACATTTGATCACCTATCTATGCTAATCTTAATGGGTGTGATTGGATGCTACATGTTTTTGTACAGAGGAACATCGATTATCTGAATATCAATTATCTGAATTTTGGATTATCCGAAGGAGATCTCGAGGTCCCGGTAGAAACATTACATCAAAGACATGTTTCCAACACTGATCGTGTCTTTTGTTTACAGTGATTAAAAGTGAACTCTGCTTACTGAAATGTTACTGAGAACAGTCCTGGACATCGATGGGAGCCCAGACGCCGTCTCCAAGTGACTGACCTCCCACGCTCTCACTCTCACTCTCTCTCTCCACCCACACACTTTCCCTGGAGTTCAACACAGGGGTGTACCCTAAACCTCCCTTCCCCAGATAATCTCTCCAACATTGTCCTGTACAGGGTAAAGGTAAAACCTGTCAAAAAGTTGCAGTAAAACTTTGTGTGCGCACTATTTGGAGACTCTTTCCGACCGCCCCCCCCCCCCCAAAAAAAAGGCAGCAGCAGTCTTACTGTTGATGTCTGGTCCGGCTGCCCTGGTGCGGGAGGGGGAGTGATCAGGGGTGGAGAGCTGCGCACGGTGTGCTGCTGTCTCATCTCCTGGACAGGGAGCGGGCCTAACAGAAAACTGAGCCCCCAGAGGAAAGGCATTGAATCAGTTAACCAAATAATCAATTATCCGAATGAAATAGGGCCTGCCCATTTCGTTCAGATAATTGAGGTTCCTCTGTATTAGGTTACTGAAGGGGTTAAAAAAATCAATAAGATTCCTCTTCTGAGTGTTATTCTGTAACTGTTGCCACAAAGCTGACGGGTGTCAAACAAATACCGGATTGGTCTCTGACACAATGTACTCAGCAACCTGCTCTCACACTCACTGTCTGGCCTCACCATGAAGTATCACTTGGTGAGCTCCTAGGATGCAGCAGGTGCTGTAGAACTGTACCCCAGCAAGATATGGCACTTTAACAAGGCGCGAACAGCATCTCCCATGAGTTTTCCTTCAACATTAGTCAAAACAGATGGAAATTATAGAAAAAGGGCCATGTGTAATCTACATGGTGTTCCTAGGTCATTTTTTTAAACCTACAGTCTGTTCCTGCAGTTGTTCTGTAAATTGCGGATCTTATGGCTATGTTGACCTACACACAGATGCTCATCAGATAATAAAATCTTTATTTGACTTTTAAAGTGTTAAAGCACTGTTTACAACTTGTGTGCTTTGCCAATTTCTTCTCTGAGTTGTATCCCTAGCTTTGTTTTTCCTTTTGAATTCCATGTGAGGCACTCATTGTGAAGCTCATTGGAAAAAACAACCTCAAAACCTTGCTGATTTAGCTTAGCTGCCTCTAATATCCAATACATATGACTCTTTTCCTATAAAATACAGGAATGAATAGTATGGATATCAGAGCATGGACACAAACAAGTTATAGGTTTGTGCATTATGTTTCATAGAATTCCTAACCGTGCGGAAACAGGAAATCTGGCCCAACAAGTCCACACTGACCCTCTGAAGAGTATCCCAACCAGACCTGTTCACCTAGTCTACACATCTCTGAACACTATGGGCAATTTAGCATGGCCAATTCACCTAACGCGCATCTTTGGATTGTGGGAGGAAACCGGAGCACCCCAGAGGAAACCCACACAGACACAGGGAGAACATACAAACTCCACACAGATAGTCACCCGAAGCTGGAATTGAAGCCGGGTCCCTGGTGCTGTGAGACAGCAGTGCTAATCACTGAACCACCGTGCCATCCTGAATTACTCCATTGAATGTGAATAGAATGAAGAACTCTTCTCAGGCTGTAATACAACGAGATCATTGACGGAAGTTAAAACACTTTTTGCAGGCATTTTCAGGGTTTCTCCATTATCACAAATACCCTGTCATGCGTGTCATTTGAAATAACAACAAAACGCTGGAAAAGCTTAGCGGGTGTCATAGTATACGTGAAAGAGAGAGCAAGAGAGTGTGATAACGCTTTTTAAGGCCCATGGGAGCCACTAATTAATCTCCCTCTGGAGCTCTTTGTGTCTGAGTTCCTTTGATAACAGGCAATGGTCTGCCTAGCCAGAACTCATCACCTAAGTCCTTTATAGAGCAGACCCAGGGATGAGTCGGCAGAACTCTGTTCTGGGCTGGAACTAGCCTATGCATGCCACAAGTAGTCGCTCTATTTTGATGTTCAACAATAAATGCTGTTCCTTTCCAGTCGGGTTTCCTGAGTTATTACAGAGAAACACTTGATGTTTCAAGATCAGTGTTCATCAAAATAGAGGAAATGTTTAAAAAAAAACAGGTTTTGAGTAAACAAAGTGAGGAAGGAGAATAAGCAAAAGGGAAGGCCTGTGAAAGGTGAAAGGCAGGAGTGAGTAAATGACAAAAAAAAAGTGCAAGGAAAAATGAAATGCCAATATTGCAAATTATGAAACAAAAGTTGGATTTACAAGAGATGTGAATAAAAAAGCTCAATCAACAATTACCATTAGGGAAAAAATGAGAATGGTCATTATGAGTTAAAGTTGTTGAACTACAGAAGGCTGTAACGTGTCCAACTGAAAGATGACGTGCTGTTCCTTAGGCTTCATTAGATTACTGCAGGATGTTAAGGAGAGACAGTGCAATATTTCTCCTTCCTTGAGGTAGTGAAGAAGGGCAAATAATTAGGCAATTTGGCCTTGGAGAGTTATATGTCCCATTCTTTCCACATCAACAATTAGATGCCAGGTGAGCAGGTCCATTTGGGACATTTAACTCCTCCAATAGTTAAGACCCTTTAGTAGTCAATTTGTGGCCTTTCAAGAGCCTCCACTTGGCACCAGCTCAACTACCAGGTTTCCTGGCAATTGGGACAGGGAGGGGTAGGCAAGGGGGTGGCTACTTAAAGTCATCACCCTGCCCTTGCCTCCAAACTGTTTGCCCCCAACCCAAAAAAAATTCTCCTCTCCCAATGAACTTTACCTTGCAAGACCTGAAAGAAAAATATCTAGCTTCTCACTGTTGGATATCCTCAAGTGACCCCTTGGAAACTAAGCCTCGAGCAATCATCTCTAGAACTAAGATGTTGCCAGCTTCTGACAACTTCTGATAAGGCAGAACATCAATATCAAGACCCAAATCTCACTAATTATCTCATGACTAGGTGATTGGAGCTCAATTTGGGGAGCTTTCTGTCACCACTGAACGTCTCCACCTCCAAACCTGGGTGCTGGTGTATTGAATCTCAACAAGCAAGTTCAGCAAAGCAGAGTGGAGAGTGAAAATAACAGGCAACCGGAAGCTTGACTCGTGATTTAAACCAAGATGTTCTACAAAGTGATCATCCAATCTCTATTTGGTCTCCTCAATGTGGAGAGACTTCATTGTGACTACCGGTGTACTAAATTGAAAGTACGAGTAAATCATTCCATCTGAAAGCAGTGTCTAGAGACTTGGACAGTGGGAAGGGAGAAAGAGGAAAGGTAGGTGTTGCAGCTTGTGCATTTTAATGGGTAGATGGTACTGGAAGGGGAGAGCCATTAAGAATGAAGAAGAATGGCCGAGGTCGCCATGTAGGGAATGGTCTCTGGAATGCTGAAAGGGAATACAAGGATGTGTTTGGTAGCGATGTCAAGTTGAGGCGGCAGAGTATGATCTGTTGAATGTGGAGGCTGGTCGGGTGAAAATAAGGACAAGGGGAATTTTGTTGTGATTCTGAGAAGGAGAGGAAAGAGTTAAGAGCAGAAGAGTATAAAATGGAACAAATGTGATTGAAGATGAGATGGTGGGTAGAGGAAAAGAATAGTGATATTGTCAGAACACCTGTGACAGACAAAGAAACAGACAGAGTGAAATAGAACCCTTGCAGGCAACAGGTGGGAGAAGGTAGAGTCAACATAGTTGTAGGAGATAATGGATATTGGTTGATAGGCTACTAACGAAAATGGAACTAGAGGGTGAAGGAACAACAAAGTCTGAGGTGGACCATTGAAAGGGTGGAAATTAAAAGTAAAGCTAATTAAATCTTGCAGTCTGGGGTAACAGTTTGAAATGGTGCCAATACAATCATCAATGTACTCGAAAAGGAGGGATCTTGTTATTTGGAGATTTTATTTAATCAATCTGCTCAGAGATGCTATGACACACCTCTGCAGCAGGTGGGATTTGAATCCAGGCCTTTTGATCCAAAGGTAAGGACATTGCCACTGCACCACAAGAGCCCTTTCCCTTATTAATTGTATTGTATGTTAGCAGTGTTAATAGCTCCTTGCTTTATTGCTCATTTCAGTTGCTCTCATTTTTTAAAATGCTGTATTCATTTCACAGTTTAGCAAGCTAAACAACATGATTCTATTTGCAATTTGCATCAACTAAAAAATTGCAATTAACAGGGAAACTATGTACACATTATCAGAAAGAAGGAACTTCCAATTGTATAGCACTGTTTACGTCCTGTGGACAAAAATGCCAATTTGCGCATGAGAACCCCTCAGAACAGAAATAAGATAATTGACCAGATTGTCTGTTTTTAGTGATATTGGTTGCAAGATAAATGTTACTCAGAAAATTGGGACAATGATCCAATTTATTTGAAATGATGCCATCTAAAAAGGCACAGAGGAGTTTACATCCAAAAGGTAGCACCTGTGAAAGGACTGCACTCCCTCAATATTGCACTGGACTGTTGGCTTAGACTATATATTCAACTCCTCAAGTGTGCCTTGTAAGGGATAAAAATGCTACCACAAAACCATGGCTGACCCGCTAATTGGGTCACGTTAATCAGAATAGCAGCACTGTAATGACTTCAATGGCCCTGAGGAAGGGAAAGTCATCTAGGCATCATTCCCCATCCCATCATCCCACTCCCCTGTATTATCCAGTACTGGGTGGAAGGTCTGGACAAAATTGTAATGCACCCTGCATCAAATAGTTTATGCCATTAGGTGTACAGATTCACATGTAAATAACAGCCACCTGAACAATGTACAAGATGGTGACAGGCAGCTTTAAACTTGTACCCAAGCAAGAAGTGCTAGGGGAGATAAAATAAATTATTAATTTATTTGTTGTTTGAATTGAAATCAGCTGGAATCCTTCACATATTAACAGTGATATTACAAAAACTAATGATGCATATTACAAATGTATCTCACTACAGTCACTACCTTTCCCACAATTAATAGATTAATTGACACACTACTGCCAATTCTTTAGATTAGAAAACAGTATTAAAGCGAAGGCACAGTGCGAGATCAGTCGCTGCACACAGCCAGCAGAGCTACCAAAATGTTGAGATTGGTAATCTTGGTGAGCCTTGCCTTGCTTGGTGAGTAGAAACATTTGCATCTTACAGTATAACTGATGTTGAGTAACATTAATTTGGTCAACATGGGCCGAAATTGGTTCAGTGTGATTGAGATTCCTCAGCTTCATTTTATATGAACTTTACAATCACTTCTATGTTCACATTGAGGACATGGAGGTTTTCTTTCCACTTCAGAGAATATCCTATGAAGTAACTCCAAGAGAAGGTATTGTATAGATCACTTCCCTGCTATGCAGGGATATAGCTGGTCCAGTCAGACCAAAAGATTGTATTTTCTCTCATTATCTAATAGAGAAAACCTTTTGGGAATAATGATCTGAAGCACCCCTCCTCAGACATGAGCACATGATGCACACTGTCATTACAGTGGAATAGTTGGGGGAATACTTTATTGCCAAAGTTGCCCATCTTTCAGATGAGTTGTTAAACCGAGGCCCTTTCGGGTGGAGATTTAAAGATCCACTCCACTATTGGAAACTGAGAAGGGAGATTTTCCAGAGTCCTGACCAACATTTATTCTTCAACCAACATAGCTAAAGCATAGATGAATTGGATTGTTATCTCAACGCTGTTTGTGGGAATGTGTTATGCACACATTAGCTGTCATATTTACCTACAAATTAACAGTGACTACATTTCAGAAGTACAGTATTTCATTTGCTGTGAGGTGTTTTTGAACATCCTGAGGGTGTGAAAGGCATGATTTAAATACAAGTTTTGACTTTTTATCAAATGGGGAAATAATGCACACCAGAACAGCTGTCAACAGTTAAGTGACTCAACTGTGCATGTGTCCCACCTGAAGGCAGTGAAGCGTACTCAAGACCAATATTACCATATCCTATATTTTAGTGTTATTCCTGAAATACTCATTGTCGAGCACATAACTACATATTCCACTGTCTCATTATTCAGTTGCATAAAAATTTAAACTCCACTGAGCAATGACTGACTCTCAAGAATATAATCCATCCTTAGTCACTGTATGAGTGACATACACTTTAGATGAAGTGGCAAGATTTGACACATGCACAACAGATTTATTCATAAAATGGTGTTTTAATTTTATAATGTAGGGCAGTGCTTTGAAACGCCACGTATCATTGGAGGAGTTGAATCTCAGCCCAATGCTTGGCCATGGCAGGTATGAAATGTTTACTGTTTTTTTTCTTTCTGCAATAATGACATTTAACAACTAATAATTTAACAATATCTGCACTGTATGATTCTCTGAATTACTTGATTTAGAAGAGGAAGCCAATTCTGTCAGACAAATAGGAATCTGTGTGTCACAAGCTTATATCAATTAAAGAACTATTTCTTATATTTTTATGAAATAATTTTCAGATCTTTTTAAGTATTTTCTCAATGAACATGAAAGAAATATTTCAAAATTAAATGTGCTAGACTAATAATCCATTTTTTTTTAAACAGGTTTCACTTCAAGGCTTATCTAGTTACTGGTATCATACATGCGGAGGCAGTCTGGTTCATCCCAGATGGGTGATGACTGCCGGTCACTGTGTAGACATGTAATTATTTTAATTCTCATTTCACTCTTTGACTCTTACAAGTGTTGTAGCTTATAGCCTGCCCCACATCATTTGTGAATCCTACTGCAACATTTACAAACTCCCTGCCGTCCTTTTGAGGCCTATTTCCTTTCTCTTTTCTATAACTCTGTTCTGTCACCTTTACTTCATATTCTTTCTCCTTCCTGAGCATTTGCTGTATCTATCTTTTACCAAAAGTCTAATGGAATTTTATTGGAACTCAAACAAGATTTGTAATGTCTTTTTAGGGCTTTGTGGACCTTACTTATTGTTTTCTCTCTTCAGACTGAATCTGTCCATTAGAAACATTTTAAATTTGCACAGATGATAGGCGGCTGTATAAAATAAATGAAAGGGAGTTGCATGAATCTTCATTGCTTAAAGCCTGGAATGGTATAAGGTGCGTTATCTAGCTCAAGAGTTGCCCAAGGACATACCCAATGTCCTTGTGATATCATGGAAATACACTAAGCATAGGGAAGCTATTTCCCCACGAAGAGCAAAGATCAGTGAGCCAGTCAACCCTGGGTCACTTTATTGCATCTCTGGGTACACAGATCTGACAAAACCCTGAAAGAAAATTGTCAATCCACTCATTCACATAGCCAATTACTCAGAAAATAATTTGATGCAAAGAATAACCGAACAGTAGTTATCACTAGGTATGCTTTGCTTGCCTTCCCATCACCTTGGTGGGGCTCATGGAGTCACAGAGTCATACAGCATGGAAACAGACCCTTCAGTCCAACTAGTCCACACTGACCATGTTCCCAAATCGTCCCACTTGCCTGTGTTGAGCCCATATCCGTCCAAACCTTTCCTATTCATGTACTTATCGAAATGTCTTTTCAACATTGTAACTGTACCTGCATCCACCACTTCCTCTGGCAGTTCATTCCACACTTGAACCACTCTCTGTGTTTATAATGCTGTCCATCATGTCCTTTTTAAAACTTTCTCCTCTCACCTTAAAAAGATTTCCCTTAGTTTTGAAGTCCTCCACCCTAGGGAAAAGACCCTTACTACTTACCTTATCATGTCCCTCATGATTTTATAAATTTCTATAAAGTCACCCCTCAACTTACTCCGCTCTAGTGAAAAAGGTCCCAGCCTATCCAACCTATTTTTATAACTCAAACCCTCCATTCCCAGCAACATCCTGGTAAATCATTTCTAAACCCCCTCCAATTTAATAATATCCTTCCAATAGCAGGGTCATATTTCTTTCATGCGCTCTGATTTTACAAGATGGAAAATATCAATCATTGTGTACTGTATCTGCTTAGTCTTTTATATTATTGTCCTTTGTGCAAATCTCATTTTTTTTTTGTCTTTGTTTATCATGATGAAGATCTCAAAATTATTTGGAAATGTATGGCCACTAACCAAGGGGTTCCAGTTTGTGATGCTAAACAAATCAGTTTTGAGTGAGTTAGAATCTCACCCTTCATTGTGATCCATTTTAAAATAATACAGTCAATTTCTTTTGTTCATAAACAGGCCAGGTTTGGTATACCGTGTTGCATTGGGTGACCACAACATTTATGAGACAGAAGGCCCTGAACAGTACATATTAGTTGATAAAGTTGTGCTGAATAAGAAGTGGACTGGAGACCTTTCTGTTGGGTAAGTACAACATAAGGCAAATTATTTATCTTTGAGCAATGGAATAATATTTAAAATGTCTCATGGAGACTGAAGATATACAATAGTTCTGCTTCGGAATTAGGAAATGCCTCCTCATTAATCTGATAATTTAAGTCACAAGTGAAGTGTAGTCAATAGCCATAGGTATCCATCTTGTTGTGCAGTTATATCAAAAATAATATAGGTGGACACAGCTTTGTTCAATCTGAAGCAGAATAAAGGCAGTTAAGTATAATATCAGGCCACAAACAAGATCATCACAACAGAGTAATTGTGCATTTTACTCCAGTTACATATGCTGATCTTAAAAAGGAAATGATTGACACAACAAAAAGCTCAGCATTCTTGGTTTACTTTATAGAGCACCTAATGGCGTGTTTCATTAGCTAGATAATGAGATATGTCAAATTCTGTAATTAATTAAAACACTGAAAAACTATTTTATGCCATGTAGACATGACATTGCAATGGTTCGCCTTGCTGAAGAGGCAATTCTCAATGACAAAGTCCAGCTTGCATTACTGCCACAAAAGGGAGAGATTCTGCCAAATGACTACCTGTGCTTTGCCACTGGATGGGGTTACAAATTTAGTAAGTGCTTTTGGATTTATGCTTGAATATTATTCTATTATAGAAATTATAAGGAGATAATTTATCTTTCATTTGTATTGGAGATTGGCTCTTTAAATTGAGCTAATTGTGTTAGCTCGCTGGCAAAACATGAGCTTCATAAAAATGCTCAATTGAAGAAAAGCAACAGTATTTTGCCTGGATAAAATTCTTAAATTTATTACTCATCTGGGAATTGGAAAGAAACAAGAAAACAAAGCAAACAGGATCTTATTTTTAACATACTTCGTGTTGAACCAAAGTTGAGCAAAAGATTAAAATAAATAATTGCCAGTTGCTGCAATAGATTTCTACTTTCTCCTTTCCTCCCTATGACTTTGCATCAAAATTAACCCTGGTTATAAGGGTCATAAATAAAATGATATTGAGGCAATGTTGATCATTTCACATCACAAAACTGCCCTATTTCAGACTAACCAACATTCACAGGTCATCAATATGATCCAGAAATTCAGATGCAGATCCAGCAGCTGAACCCCAGCAAATGCCCGTTGATCTGTTTGTTGAATCAACACCAAGAGGTTGCAGGTTCAGGCAAGGGAGCTTAGGATAATGTATGAAGCTCAGAGAAAACAAGAATGACAAATTCAGAGTGAGATGATCAGAGAAAAATATAGACTAAACCAAGATAAATTGAAAAGAGGAAACATAGGATTCATTGGATGTTTTTTCTCTGATATAGATGGTGGGGAAGTTAGTTCTACTCTTCAGCAGGTTCCCATTCGGATTGTGGACTACAAAACCTGTTCCAGACCTGACCTTTGGGGCTACTATGTCAATGACATCATGGTGTGTGCAGGCGGAGATGGTTTCGTCTCAGGCTGTCAGGTAATGGTGTCGGATGTTTTCCTTCCACAGGACAAAATAGTAATCTATAACAGTTGATATTAAGGTATACAGCCTTTTATAGACAATGCCAGAGGAAACTGCAGTAAATGTGAAATAAATGCTTGATCAGTACAACTGACTCACAGAACCCAGAGCTATATTGTCAGCTGGTTATGAGAATGCAATGGGGAAAACAGTAGTGAAAATGTCAACCAGCATTTTTGGATTTCCGATCATCATTCATTCACAAATCACAAATAAAAGTTGTAAGGAGATGATATGGTGAAATTAATCTGTAGGCTGGCCGTTCACACCAAGAACCTGGATTTGAATCCAGCCCTGATCTACATGGAAAAGTTCTTCTTTCTGTGTGCCTGTTATAAAAGTGTAAATGAGAAAGACATTTGGGTGGTCTGAACTAAATGACCTGTCTCACTCAGACTACTGTGACAAACAAATGTTCAGTAGTACTCTTGTGGCTATTTTGAAGTTTATTGAAAGGCACATTAAGATAATTCAGGAATCTGGTTTTAACAACACCCATATCTACCAATCTAAAACACGAGACAAAAAAACTGACACACTTCAAAATAAGGAGAAAGTGAGGACTGCAGATGCTGGAGATCATAGTCAAAAGGTGTGGTGCTAGAAAAGCACAGCAGGTCAGACAACATCCAAGGAGCAGGAGAGTTGACATTTCGGGCATAAGCTCTTAATGGCGGGGGGAGAGGGGGAGACAAGGGGACTGAGATAAATGGGAGGAAGGGGTGGGGCTGGGGGAAAGGTAGCTGGGAAGGCAATATGTAGATGAAGATGTGATAGATCGGAGCAGAGGCTGGAGCAGATAGGTGGGAAGGAAGATGGACAGGTAGGACAGTTCAAGAGGGCGGTGCCGAGTTGGAGAGTTGGATCTGGAATAAGGTGGGGGGAGGGGAGATGAGGAAACTGGTGAAATCGACATTGATGCCCTGGGGTTCAAGGCTCCCAAGGCAGAAGATGAGATGTTTCTCCTCCAGGCATTGGATGGCTTGGATTTGGTTGTGGAGGAGGCCCAGGACTTGCATGTCCTTGGAGGAGTGGAAGGGGGAGTTGAAGTGGTCGGCCACAAGGCGGTGGGGCTGTTGGGTGCGTGTGTCCCGGAAATGTTCCCTGAACCATTCCGCAAGTTGGCGTCCTGTCGCCCCAATGTAGAGGAGACCACATCGGGAGCAACAGACACAGTAGATAAAACTACTGATAGCTCATAAACAGCTCTGAATATAGACCCCTGTGACCAATGCTAGTGCTTTACTGAAATTGGATTAATTAAACGTCATTCTGCTGCACAGGATTTGGTCATTTCCCAATATTTTCAGAATCACTTTATGAAATTTGATTTGCCTTTTGCAGAAAACCAAAACCTAATGTAGGCATCTCTGACAGATGAAAAGTTCAAATGAGGGTGCAGTGGAACATGAACTTGCAATGTAAACAGCAGGTATAAATGCAAGGTTCACTTGTATGTATTGGAGGGTGTGATGGGGGAGCCATTAGTATACAAAAAAGGACTGTTTGGAATGACAGACCTGGAAATTTCTGATGGGAAATGTGAGAACTGAAGATGGAGATTTATTTCCTTGGCTCTTCCTGATAAATACTATATTTTAAAATATTTCTTTGGCGCATTTTCCAGCATTTTAAAGACTCTATAGTTCTGCTATTGCAGCCAAAAAATGGTGAATTCAGTATACTAGATCCCACAGTGAGTCCAGCAATAATGCAATTTAAATTGAAAAAAGATGTGCTACAATATTTTCAGAAATGCACAGTAAAGGCATTCTAGGACCACCTGGGGTGTGACACAACAGACAACCTGAGCTGAATTTTCTATAGGCAAAAGCTAGGCGCAGGGAGTCTCTATCTCTATTGCCTATCAACACTGGAGCACAAGTAGGCCATTCAGCCCAGTGATGTCACCACAAAGATGTGGCTGCATGGGGATCAGGACTGGCAACTAAATATCTGACGATACACGTCCTATTGAAGAAACAGGCAGCGGGGTGCAGTTGCCTTGTTTATAAGATATGAAATTAAAATCAATAGCAAAAAATGATAAAGAGTTGGAAGGCATAGAATCTGTGTGGGTAGGGTTGAGGAATCGCAAAGGAAAAAAGACCCTGATGGGAAGTTATGAGGAAGGGTCAGTCAACCCGAAATATTAGCTCCGATTTCTCTCCACAGATGCTGCCAGATCAGCTGAGCTTTTCCAGCAATTTCTGTTTTTGTTTCTGATTTACAGCATCCACAGTTCTTTTGGTTTTTAGACTCTGATGGGAGTTGTGCACAGGCCTCCTAACTGTAGTCAGGATGTAGGGCAGAAAATCAATCAGGAAATAGTAAAGACATGTGAGAAAGGTACTGTTACAATAATCATAAGGGACTTCAATATTTCGGTGGACTGAGAATATCAGTTTGGTCGTGGATCCCAAGAAAAAGAATGTATATGAGATGGTTTTCTGGAGCAGCTTGTGGTAGAGCCCATTAGGGAACAGGCAATTCTGGATTGGTAATGTGTAATGTGGCAGACTTGATTAGGGAGCTAAAGGTGAAGGAACCCCTTGGGGGCAGTGACCATGATATGTTGGAATTCACCCTGCAATTTGAGAGGAAGAAATTGTAATCAGATGCAATGACTACAAGGGCATGAGGGAGCACTGGCCAGAGTTGATTTGAAGGGGAACCTCACCGGAAAGACAGTGGAACTCATTGTTGCAGAAGGCTGTGGAGGCCAAGTCATTGAGTGATAGGTTCTTTTTTCTTAATCCAATAATGGGATGAGGGTGTCACTGGCTAGGCTATCCCTAATTGCCCAGAGGGCAGTTAAGAGTCATCTGCTGTGGGAGCCAAATTTTTTTCCCAACAATCAATAATGGTTTCACGGTCATCATTAATTCAGATTTTTATTGAATTCAAATTCCACCATCTGCCAAGGCAGGAATTTAACCAAACATTACCTGAGTCTCTGGATTAACAGTCCAGTAAAAATACCACTAGGCCATTGTCTCTTGATTAGTAAGTGGATTAAAGTTTATGGGGAGAAGGAAGGAGAATGGGGTTGAGAAACATATCCGCCATGATCAAATGCTGGAGCAGACTCCATGTGCTGAATGGCCTAATTCTCTCCTAGAGATTATGGTCTTACGGTCATCGAGTCTGCTCTGCCATTCAATGAAGTCATGTCTGATCTGATAATCCTCAATTTCACTTTCCTATCTTTTCCATATAACCCTTGATTCCCTTAATGAATAAACATCTGTCTATCTCATCCTGAATATCCTTAACAGGAGTTAGAGACAGATGTGTGAAGAAGTGTTTTGCCTGAAACGCTGACTTCTCCACCTCCTGATGCTGCCTGACTTGCTGTGTTCTTCCAGCCTCCTGTTTGTCTACTTTGAATGTAATGATCCAGCCTCAACAGCCCTCTGTGGTAAAGAATTCCACAGATTCACTACTCTCTGAGAGAAGAAATTCCTTCTCATCTCCCTACTCTATGGACCTCTAGAGTTTCTCATATGTATATTGTGATAAAAGTAAAAGCTACATAAGATTCTAGGAGCTTTGGGGCTCACACATATTCCTCTTGCCAGGATAAAGACTGCAACGGCACTCTGGAACTCTGAGAGTCTATGTGACTGAAACTAAATCCTACTCATCAATCTTAGGAAAGGAGAGCTTGGTACTGTTCTCCTTGCTAATCTGCAATAACCTCCCCTCTCCCAACCATCCCCACTGCCTCTGTAGTGCAGAAGTCAAACACTGACAGTGGTATCTGATGCAATGTCTTCTGGAATGTACATTTTATATGACTGTCTCACAATTTGCATCATTTTCTCCAGTATTTTTGCATTAGTCCCTCCAGTATACAAGTTTGTTGCATATCCTTGCTTGATTTGATTTTATAATTTTCAGTATCTAGTACTCTGTATATATACAGTTCAATTAACATGCATAATTTCTATGGTGGGTGATGGTAGATTATCCCATCTAAAGAATTGAAGCACTTGCATACCTTTGGGTAACAGACTTCAACGCACGTTAACACAGGTGCTGTCCACACAGAATTGCCAAATAGGCAAGCACAAAATTTACACAGCTGCATAAATACTATACGGTGTGCAGTGATATTTCTGCTGCATTCAAGGGGATGGCCTTGGGGCAATGACTCGCAGGCATGTTATGTGTCGGTAAGCGCTAATATGTAGCCTAAATAAATAAAAGCTCTCAGTGTGAATTGCTGATGGTGGCCTGTTGGGAAACTTGCTGCACATTTTTTTTAAAAACAACTGTCGCTAACTCTGCCTTGCTCAAAAAGCTGGTTCAACTGTTCAACTGTTAAAATACTGGGACAATGGTTCCTTTGCCAATACTTGTTTGATGCATCAAATGGCTTGAGATACAGTGCAAGAATCATCTGGTCGCATTGCTGCTCATACGCACAAGCTCCATATAACTATAAATACAAAAATATATTTTTGGAATACTCAGGCGCTATCTGAGCACAACAAAAACGGTATATTAAGCACTGAGCAAAAGCGGATAAACAAACAGAAGCCTGCACATCCTGACTAATGCTAATCTGTATTGTTGCTAAACCTGAACTCAACAATGAAAACAAACAATGCTGAAAATACTCAGTAGGTGGCAACATCTATTGCGAGAGAAACATTTCAGGGCTGTAACTCTGTCTGAATATCATCATTGTAAAGATCATTGACCTGAAAAGTTAACACTGTTGCATTCTCCACAGATTGAGGGAGTAGTTCAAGAGAAGCTTCTCTCAGGAAATGAAATGGGCAGGATACAACTTCTGTCCGGATAAATTACACATACCATGTGGATTCGATGATTCATTGACTCAAGCTGTACCATGCTTTCTCTCCCTATATTTGAACAGCGAGAATAGAATTTAGAAGAATAGAATGGCAACGGAATTTCTCTTCTTTCTCACACAGGGAGATTCTGGTGGTCCTCTGAACTGTGAGAAAGATGGGAAGTTCTATGTTCATGGAGTGACCAGCTTCATCTATGCAGGAGGATGCAGGTTCTACATGAAACCAACAGTCTGGACCCGTGTCTCAGCTGAGATAGATTGGATCAATGAGGTGAGTTAAGATTTTTAATTCTTGTAATAATATATCAACATACAACAATACTCTCTAAATATATAGATTTGCTTTAAAAATTATCCAATTGAGATTTAAGTCACCAATATCTATCACTATTCAGTTAAAATCAGTCGATTCTTTTTTATCTCCATTACACTTTAAAACTATTTGGACCACACAGCAATGCTAGGCAGGAGTGAATTAGCAAACCCAGACAATTTTCTGGAGGCTAGACTCACTTCAATGGACCACTATCTCGAACAGTTCAACAATGGGGAGCACTTAATAGTGTGCAGTCCTAATGACAGTGCCTGCCACATTACTATTTATAAAAAAGCTTACGGTCACACAGAGATCAATAAACAGCCAGAGTGGGGATACAAGAAAGAGTGTTAAGGCCAGGGCAATGGGCTAATTTACAAATGGGCTGTAGTAGTAGGGAACCATAATGGATGGTATTCTGATAATGAGATCAAATGGGTAAAATCAGCATAATTTAAACTTATTTCATGAATTTCTAAAAGTCACATAAAATTTATAGGTTAGAGACTGTTTCCAAAAGTGAAGCAGGCCTGATAATTCAAAACTGACAAGTCAGAAGCAAATGGGTAGAGGGCCTGCAGAAATTGTATTTAAATTAATCACATTGCACATATCATTAAAGCCAATGTGAGGCAAAGTTATGAGTGGCAGTCAATTTAATCAAACACAGTTGAAAGGACAAAGGTTGCAGAAACAATGAACATGTCTTTAATAATCACGTAAATCATGTTTTATTTTTCAGGTCATCACTAAAGGTTGATCATTGAAGGGCAGTTATTCATATCTGAGATCTGGAGCTTTGCTATATGTATCAATAAATTTCCATCAATAAAGTACATTTAAATCAAAATGCTTCTCAAAATGAATGTTTTTTCTGGCTTATTCTGTGGACTAGTTGCAACAGGTGTGGGTGGGATTATCGGGCTTCAGATGTTGTGCTGCACTGTGCTGACATTATGCAATCTTAATTTAAGTTCTATATACAGTTGTTCTGTACTCTTGGCACATAGCACATGGTATGCCTGAAACATGCATGGGTAGGGGTTGCAGGCTATTCAGCAACAGCTCTTAAAAGACTGCTGATCTTTAAAAGGGAACTGGCTGCAAATTTAAAACATGGCAAAAGCAAAGCACAAAGGCAGTACAATACTATTCAAAAATGGTGCTTTATAAGTACTAATTATAAGGACAAATCTTTTTGGTGAAAAAAGATATTCTCAGTCAAGAATCCTGCCAGGGTAGTCTGGATGAAGATCACTAAGTGAGTCACTGCTATCTGAACTGTGGCCCAACACAAGGTAGTATTTGGTATATGCAAGGCTGCCAAAGTTTGCTGACAATTTGCAAAGAAAAAATAATTGTCTTCCAAGCATGTTAATAAAATTTCACTGTAAGCATCACCAAGAAAATTCTCATTTCTAACATCTTAAGAGCTTAATCGGCAAAAGATGTGCTGAGCCTACATCCTGAAAGTCAGTGTGGGCGTCTCACCACTTTTTCGGGCAGCACACAAGACACCCACAAACTCTAAAGATTCCACTCACAAGAAAGTGTTGCCTCTGAACACTTGGGTCACACACACATTATGTTTCCTTGATTTAAGAATATCAACTATTTGAGTTTTTTGTGAAGATTTGTAGCTCAGGTTGAGGTTCAGGTTGTAAGTTTGCTTGCTGAGCCAAAAGATTTGTTCTCAGATGTTTCGTCACCATGCTAGGTAACATCATCAGTGAGCCTTTGTTGAAGTGCTGGTGTACTGTCCCGCTTTCTATTTATGTATCTGGTCTGTTGTGGTGGGTGATATCACTTCCAGTTCTTTTTCTGAGATTTTGGTAAATGGGGTCCAAATCATTGTGTTTATTGATGGTGTTCCAGTTTGAATGCCAGGCCTCTAGGAATTCCCATGCATGTCTTTGTTTAGCCTGTCCCAGGATGGATGTATTGTCCCAGTCGAACTGGTGTCCCTCATTGTCTGTGTGTAAGGATACTAGTGATAGTTGATCATGTCTTTTGATGACTAGTTGGTACTTGTATATGCTGGTGACTAGTTTCCTGCTAGTCTCTCCAATGTAATGTTTGATGCAGTCCTGTGGGGTATTTTGTACTTGACATTCATTCTACGGGTTGTTGGTACAGGGTCCTTTAGATTCATCAAGAATTGCTTCAGTGTGTTGGTAGGTTTGTGGGCTACCATGATGCCGAGGGGCTGGAGTAGTCTGGTTGTCATCTCCGTGATGCCTTTAATGTATGATAGTGTGGCTAGAGTCTCTAGGAGAAAGTGAGGACTGCAGATGCTGGAGATCAGAGCTGAAAAATGTGTTGCTGGAAAAGCGCAGCAGGTCAGGCAGCATCCAAGGAGCAGGAGAATCGATGTTTAGGTGTGTTGTGTCTTCCTGTTTAGGTTAGTTATGTAGGAATTGGCAGACTGTGCTTATCAGGCACCCGATGTTCTTGAATACGTTGTATAGGTGTTTTTCTTTGGCATCACGTAGTTCCTGGGTGCTGCAGTGTGTTGTAGCTCGTTTAAATAACGTCCTGATGCAGCTCCATTTGTGGATGTTGGGGTGATTGCTCCTGTAGTTGAGTACCTGGTCAGTGTGTGTCACTTTCCTGTCGACGCTGGTCTGCAGCTCTCCATTGGCTTTTCATTCTACTGTGACATCTAAGAAGGGGAGTCTATGCATACAGGCCTGGCATTCAAACCGGAACTCCATCAATAAACACATGGATTTGGACCTTATTTACCAATCTCTCAGAAAAAGAACTGGAAGTGATATCACCCACCACAACAGACCAGATACATGAATAAAAAGCAGGACAGTACACCAGCGCTTCAACCAAGGCTCACTGATGATGTTACCTAGCATGGTGGCAAAACGTCTGAGAATAAATCTTCCAGCTCAGCGAGCAAACGTACAACCTGAATATCAACGATATTAACAATAAACACAGTAAATGCTGGAGAAACTCAGCAGATATATAAATGTTATTGTTTATATGATTAATATTCTAACGATATTAACACATTGATTTTTCAGGGGTTCTATATTTCAAATGTGATGTCAGATATCCAACTATGCAGGTGCAAAAGAGTCCACTTTACTATTTGAAGAAGAACAAAGAGTGCCCTTTGTGTCTTGTCCAACATTCTCCTTCAACCAAATGCCCCAAAAACAGATTAACTGGTCATTTACTCATTTGCTGGAGCTGGATTCTTGCTTGGTGCATATTGCTTACAAAAGAACATTGTTTACTACAAAAGTAATCCATTGCCTGTGAAGTGTTTTGGGTTATCTGGAGGGCATGACTGTCACATAAGAACAGGTTCTTCTTATCCTAGCATCTGTCCCTGTTCCATCTGCTTACAGGAGAATGATGCACTTAACCAGCACGGCTGAATGAAGATAAGAGGAGATTAACAAAGGTGCAAATCAGTGACTTAGCTTTAACGTCACAGTATTACAATTATATCAGGACATTTTGCATGCATGCATTCACTCAAAGGCACGCAATGCATCAAAAATCATAATGTTGCTTTGCCATGTAAAGCTATATTTTACTCGAGTTTTACTGATATCTTATTGCCAACACTCATAAATATGCTTTTGTTCTTTTCCTCTAGGTGTTCAAGAGGTGTTAGTGCCAGAATACAATGGTCAACCTTAACCAAGCACCTCACAATACTTTTAGTTTATAGTGGTAATCAGTAGATTCAAGATTGAATTTAAAATAATAGGAACTATGATGGATCACAGAAAGGAACACATTTAGGTACATGGCATGAATGAAGAATTGCAACTGTAGGTGGAATTTGAGGCAGCACCAACTGCCATCCAAAGGGGTCAGCTTGAGGACCCCTGCAACTGTTCAGCCTTGGTATTTGGACATCTTGGGGCCTGTCTACAAATAAATTTCTGCAGTTAGGAACAGCATTCTACTGCATATTTCTAAGACGTACTGGCTAATCAACTGCTCAAGCTGCTCTAATTACAGTTAGAAACAAGTCTCTATGACAATAGCACATTATTTCTCCTTATCCGTCTCAAATTCTATGCAGCCTTTGGAACAGTTGACCTGACCATTTTCCTCCAAAAACACCTCATCATTTTATTGTTCCAGAGAACTACCCCTACCTATGCAGCTGCATTTATACTTATACATCGTAACCATGACAACAAAGCAATGGCTTCCCTTCCCAATGTTTAGTGGAGGAAACTGGAAGATCAGAAGTATTGCGCACCATGACCACAAGCTCTTTTTCTTGCTAATAACTCGCACACACTCAGGCTGTACCAGACTGTTTGCAATTTCAGCCTTCTATTCGCCCACCAGGGAGATGAGATGGCTCAGTTGATAGCATCTATGCCTAAGATGTTCTAGACTTAAGTCCACTCCAGGATTTGTTGGCCATGGAAGGTTTGCTCATGGCATGACTCAACAGATTAATAAACAGCCAGCTAATCCTTCCAACACTTCTCCCTCATAGTGAAAATGAGTGCAGGATATGAAGTAAACAATTTTAGATTAGATTAGATTGCCTACAGAGGAAACAGGCCATTTGGCCCAACAAGTCCACATTGACCCTCCAAAGAGTAACCCACCCAGATCCATTCCAGTACCCTATATTTACCTTTGACTAATGCACCTAACACTATGGACAATTTCGCATGACCAATTCACCTGAGCTGCACATCTTTGGATTGTGGGAGGAAACAGGAATAAACCCACGCAGACATGGGGAGAATATGCAAACTCCACACAGACAGTCGTCCGAGGGTGGAATCAAACGCAGGTCCCTGGCGCTGTGAGGTAGCAGTGCTAACCACTGAGCCACCATGCTGCCCACTAACCCCCTTAGCTGGGCTTTCAACCCTATATCCTCTTCATCACAAAGACCATCTAATTCCATTTGCACAACGGTACAATCCATTCCCTATATTCTATCCTACACTGCAGCCAGCTAATCCATCACTCAGCCCTGATGATCTAGATTGGATTGTGGACCCTCAATGCCTTAGCTAAAAAATCATCTTCTCGTGCTTAAATAAATAAAGTTAACATACAGCTCCACCAAACAAGGTGATTTAGCCTTTGGATCTGGAGTGCTAGGGTGATTAAGTCATTCAGCAATCATACACAGCTTGGGCTGTGAGTTCTGTGCACATTCTTGCATACCCAAACCTAGAGAAGAATATAACTTGCCTTTGAACTAGATGGATTCCTGAAATGAAGGTCATCCTAAAAGAAGGGCTTGAGTAGAGTGGGTCTGTTTCTGGCATTTAGAAGAATTAATGGTGAACTCTAGAAAGCTGCTGAATGGGATGACAGGATAGATGCTGAGATACTGTTTCCCCCTGGCTGGAGAGTCCAGAATTAGGGGGTCACAGTCTCAGAGTAAGTGGTTGGTCATTTTGGACTCTGCCGAAGAGAAAGTTCTTCACTCAAGAGGGTTGTAGATCTCTGGAATTCGGTATCCCAGGGAAGAGTGATCTTACCCTTTCCTAGCTCTGCAACACCCCCTTCCCTAAAAGCCCAACACGCTCCCCACTCATAAAACTCTCTCTAACTCCGATATTAGCCTCCTGTGAAAGCCCCCTTCTTCCCAGTGTCACACATCACCCAGACAAGCCTGTGGCAAACAAACAATAACAACAGGCTGGATTATATTATACATGGGAATATAGTAAATCAGAGCAGAAGTATGCCATCCTTTCCCTTGAGCTTGCTCGGGTGTTCAATAAGACCAGTGTTGATATTCAACCAATTTCCTATCCGATCCCATATCTCTTGATTCCCTTAAAGTTTAAAAGTCAAGCAATCTCAACTTTGAATATATTAATGATTGTGTATTCGCTCTTCCACGGGATACCAAATTCCAAACATTTTCTCTTTACCAGAGTCCAAAATGACCAACCGCTTATTCTGAGACTGACTCCAAGTTTGAGACTCTCGAGCCAGGGGGAAACAGTGTCTCAGCATCTATCTTGTCAGCTCACTCAGAAGCTTTCAAGAGTTTACCACTCATTCTTTTAAATGCCAGAAACAGGCCCACTCTACTCAATCTCTCCTTTTAAATGACCCTCATTTCAGGAATCCTTCTCATGCATCTCCACTACACCCCTTCAAAGGCAAGTTATATTCTTCTTTAGGTATGGGGATGCAAAACTGTGCACAGTACTCCCTGTTTGGTCTTGACCAAGCCATGTATGATTGCTGAATGACTTAATTACACCAGCACTCCAATTCCAAAAGACCAATAACCTTTCCTTTCCTAATTGTTTGGTGTAGCTGTATGTTAACTTTGAGTCTGGTGTACAGGAACTTCCGAATCCCTCTACACGCCAACTTTTACTAGCTCCTCACCATTTAAAATCTATCCAGCCTTTTCATTCTTCCTTTCAAAGTGAATAACCTCATGTTTTCCCACATTAAACTTCATCTGCAATCTTCTTGCCCACTTACTGTCTAAATTCACTTATGGACCATTTGTGTCCTCCTCATAGTTTTCCTGCCTAGTTTTGTATCATCAGAAAAGTTACTGTATATACTCAAGTAATAGTCAAAGTATTTTGACTACTTTTTAAGGTTAAATTTATAGAATTGACTATTACATGGATACTACTGTGGAGGGGCTGAAATTCATGCCCGCCAAAATTCATACCATATCATTAGCAGAAGGCCAACTGAAGTCTCAACCAATAAGGAAAAAAAATAAATCATGGATCATGGTCATTCTGAAAACCCGGAGTGAAGTGCAATGGCTGGCGCACTGACTCATAAATGTTGAAAATCACACAACACCTGGGTATAGTCCAACAGATTTAATTGGAAACACGAGCTTTCAGAGTGCTGCCCTTTCATCAGGTCATCAGGACAACCACCTGATGAAGGAGCAGCGCTCCAATAGCTAGTGTTTCCAAATAAACCTGTTGGACTATAACCTGGTGTCATGCGATCATTAACTTTGTACACCCCAGTCCAACACCAGCACCTCCAAATCATAAATGTTGATCTGTTATCTGTGAAGAACTAGGGTCGACTTTTACATGAAAATTCCAGATTTTTGGGCCAAAAATAGGGGGTTGACTTTGACATGAGATCAACTATTACTTAGGTATATATGGTAGATATATGAAGGGACTAAGAATAATATAAGTCATTAATATGGATTATAACTGAGGATCCAGCATGGATTCTTGCCACATCCATTAGTTAACAGCTATGGAAGGGTTTTAGGACCCTGAAACAACCAAATAATGATGTCATCCAACAGCACATAAATAGCACAGTGTGGGCAGAGTGAAGATGGAAGTTCAATAGAATGTAGATAACACAGTCTCTTAATAATGCAAGATTCAGACCTCTTAATAAGGTCTGAACTTGGTATATCTTAGATTACCATGCATGATTGTATTTCGGGTTAAAATAGAGTCTAAGAAGCTTAGGTTTAAAAACAACTTTTAATCTTCCCTTCTCCTTGACCCCTCTGTCTTGAATTCAAACTCTCAGCTGTGGTCCTAAAACCACAAAACAAAAGATGGTGGCAGCAATACACCACAATGCCTAAAACATTGTAGAGTAGTAAAGATGAAGAAACAAATCCAAAATCATCTAGAGAAAAGAACTCAACAAAATCAATTTTCCAGAAAGTAATTAGTACAGCTTTAAGACCAAAAAGCAGCCAGCACAGCAACAAAGCTGAACAGATGCTGTGAAGGAACAATCTCTGAACAAAAACCCCGACAGAAAAATCACCAAGACATTCAAAGATAGGCTTTTACAGCCAATAAAAGGGGTAACAGACATTTAAGGAAAAAGAACAAACAATGAGAGCAATAAAAACCAATAGCAGGCAAGAGTATATGTCCAGATAGAACCCCTACAAGAACAGTTTGATTACCAGACATCCAGAGCCTATTTGATCCCTCATAGAAAAACAACAAAAAACTAGGCTGGGAGGCAGAGTTAAGATTTCTGGCACTTCTTTTATCAGGTTTAGACTATTTATCTATTCAGAAAATTTATCAACAAGCAAATTAAGAAAATCTGTCAGTAACAGACTAAGACACACCAATCAGTTGAAAAGAAATCAAGAATAAGAAAATATCAAAGAAATAAGAATTGTTTTTGGAATACAAAGTTTCAAAGCCCAAACAATGAAGTTTGTGAAACCTTTATTATTTTGATGCTTTGGCAAGAAGTGCAAATTTTCTTCAGTAACTACAAATTTTAATTGTTTTCAAAAAAGACATTGGAGTCAAACAAAAAGAACATGAATCTGATCATCACAAAGTTGGCACAAAAATATGTCAGATGCAGAAAAATTGACACAAATGATATTGTGGCATCCACCCAGTTGATTAGCTCAGTTGATTAGATGGCTAGCACTGTAGTTCAGAATAATATCAATATTGCAACTTCAATTCCTGTTGCAGCTAAGATAGACCTGAGGCCGGTCTCCTCACCCTGTCCTTAAGAATGGAAGACAATGGGAAACCATAATTGACAGAAACTATCAAGGAAAACAACTTGACATGTAGATAATGAGCTCAGGACCTACCTTCAGGCAATGTACGCATGGAATGAAAATGAATTTCTCTCATACTTTTTTTTCACTAACATTAATTACTTTGGCCAATTAGTTCAGGTGGCTAGATGGGTAGCGTGTGATTATGAATACTGCCAACAACAAGGGTTCAATATCTGTTCTGACTGAGGTAGGCTTGGGACCTGCCACCTCATCTTGCCACAAGCTTGTTGCTGAATGGTGCCTTCAAGCGATATAGTTAATTGTCTCTCTCTAATAGATATTTATAGAAGGGTATTTGATGAACTAATCGTCCTTGATGAAATCTGCTGTTCTTGAAGCATTTTTTGCAAAAGTAGAATCTCATGAGCAATGCAGATCAGCCCTTATGTCAATATTACTTTTGTATGCATTCAGGGGAAAGGTTACAATCTCTCAGATGTTCCTGACCTTATTTTGCTTTTTTTCCGTATTGACTTTTAATAGGAGCTAATTTATGGATGAGAATATAAAATCAGAGTGGAGTCATTGACTGATTATTTTAATTGCACCGGAATAGTTTTAATACATATTTAATTAAAACTATATTTTTGTGATACAGTAACATTTTTTTCTCTATTGTTATTATTTACTTATATGTAACTTTCTAATGAACAAGCAAGGTACAAAAATTAATTTCTGTATCAATAATGCAATGAAAGTGAAGTCCCTCATGGATTATGGCTAATTACCTAACTACCTGCTAAATGGTTTCAGTTCTTCACTTTCCTTAGACCCTTTGTTCCCCACTGTTTCTAGTATGTTCTTGATGAAGGGCTTATGCCCAAAACATCAACACTCCTGCTCCTTGGATGCTGCCTGACCCACTGTGCTTTTCCAGCACCACACCCTCGACTCTGATCTCCAGCATCTGCAGTCCTCACTTTCTCCTGGTATGTTTTTTGTGTCTTCTACTGTGAAGAGAGGTACTATGTAAGATTTTTAATGTAAAATACATATGTATGTTTAATAATTTTTTATAACACAACCTTTATGTGTCTTGTATTTACTCTCACTATTCTTTTCCTTTGTGCATACTTATGGAAATTCTTACAACATGTCTTTATATTTCTTTTGCTGGTTTCTTTTCTATTCTATTTTGTCCCACTATCAATTTTTTGGTCATTCTTTGCTGGTTTCTAAAGCTCTTCTAATTCTCAGGCTTTCAGCTCTTATGGGCAATATATAAGTCTGTTCTTTTAATCTAATATTATTCTTAACCTTTTTAGTTAACTCCAAATGGATCCCTTTTCCCATGAGCCATTATTTCTTAACAGAATATACATTTGAAGTTCTATGAAACTTCTTTAAATATATTTCATAAATTTACATTGTTAACTATTGTTGTTGAGCCTATGTGAAGATTAAAGTGCCCTATGATTATTGTATTGCCTTTGTTACAAGACTTTTCTTAATTAGGAAGTGGTGTAGGCTGGTACAATTGCAACATTTAAAAGGCATCTGGAAGGTTTAGAGGGATATGGGCCAAGTGCTGGCAAATAGAACCAGATTAGGTTGGAATATCTGGTCGGCATGGACGAGTTGGACTGAAGGATCTGTTACTGTGCTGTATATCTCTATGACTCTAATTCATATAATCCCTACAGTGTGGAAGCTGGCCATTCGGCTAATCAAACACCAAACCTCTGAAGAGCATCCCACTCAGACCCACCCCCAACCCTATCTCTGCATTTCCCATGACTAATCCACCTAGCCTGAACAGCCCTAGAAACTACAGGCAATTTAGCATGGCCAATCACCGAACCTGCACATCTTTGGACTGTGGGAAGAAACCAACGCAGACACAGGGAGAATGTGCAAACTCCACAAAGACAGTCGTTCGAGGCTGGAATTGAACTCTGGTCCCCGGTGCTGTGATGCAGCAGTGCTAACCACTGAATCATCATGCCACCCTGTATACCTAGTGTTAGGAAACAGTGTAAGCTGGAGTGTCTTGCTACTGAGGATCAAACACACCCAGGATTCTTGCTCATTACTCAATGACCTCAGTTGGGTAGTGCACAAACATGGGCCTGAGATGACAACAGGTTATCTTTATTGTGAAACTTTCACTCAGATACTATGGTAAACATTCACTTGGCTCATTATCAAAACTTGCCATTTTGGGGTGTTAGCAGAGGGCAATTTCCCTCATGCATACCATAGCAAGAGAAAGCAGCTGCTGAGGAAAAAGGAAGTAAGTAGAAAAATTACAATTTTAAAATACAATCAAAATTAGTACATTGGCTCCACCTAGTGTCCAATATGCAGAGCGCTTTCATTTTCCTGCATTGAGCTATTTAAGTCACCATAGTCCTATTGGACCAAAGGGCTGCTCTCTCATTAGAGAGAAATGCTTGGTAGTAGTTTAACCTGAGGGTCACCACACCTCAGGCAAGTGAAGAGGTTGAGAAGTAGAGTCCTACATGATCACCTCAGCTGGTGCAGGAATTGAAGCCAAGTTGTTGACAACACACTGCATGGCAAATCAGCAACCCATACAAAACAGGACCTGAAATTTTCAGAATGTGAACACCCTCCTTCATGTTCATTACCCTCCCCTCACACCCCTAGGTCCTGTTTTGTATCCGCTGCTCCCAGCACATCCAACCCATTTTCAACCATTTACACATTTTGTTAGTGCTTTACCTTATTATTAGCATTGATTCTTATCGTTAGCATTTATCTGTCTCTTCCCTAATCATCAGCTATCTCTTTGTTTGCCTATTCCTTTTCTCTTTCTCTGGACTCCTGTTTCCATGTACTTTATTCATCCAGCCCACCCCCCACCCAATAATCTGAATAAATACCACACTTTCTCTGCTATTTTCGATTCTGATGAAAGGTCATTAGACTTGAAACATTAACTCTGTTTTTCTCTCTAAAAATACTACTAGACCTGCTGAGTTTCTACCGCATTTTCTGTTTTTGTTTTAGATTTCCAGCATCCACATTTCTTTGCTATTATCTTAATATTCATTTTTGTACTTGCAGAGGTTTCTGAGTTAAAAGCTTATGTGGGTAGAAAATGGGAGGTGGCATGACAGCACTATTGTGATATGTGTATGTGTGTGTAGATGGATCATGGATCATGGTGCCATATTTGCATTGAGAACATACACTTCATTTCAGCAAGGTTGTGATGTAATGATTTAGACAAACAGGATACTGCAAGCCCAGCAGTATCAGAAGGTGGAGAAGTCAATGTTTCGGGTATTAACACTTCTTAAGGACTAGATATGTGGGTAGGGGTACAGACTATTTCTTCACCAAATGCTTTATTCAGTGACCCTATTTTTAAACTTGGTAGAATCAGCTGAAAGTCAATTTACTAAGACAATATCCCTTTAATTAGACCATGCTATTTTATAACGTAATCATAGTGAGCTGCCTCCTGAGGGTATTGATTCTAGTTATTGTGGGAGTCTTCTGCACCCCGCTCCTGAACTAACTACACAGAGGCTGGTATCCTGTCACTAAGTCACCCTTTATTTACACGTGGAAAGTCCTTGACACTGATCCAGCTCCTTCAGAGCCAGCTCTCAGAGTGAACAGAAACTCTGACACTCATATTTATAACTGTCAGCCAGGGGTCCCTTATTGGACCAGGTTAACAGCCCCAATCAGGGAACTCATATTCTGTGAGGACTATCTGGCTGACCTTGTTACAGTCACTACATTCCTCCCCCTAGTTCCGAGGACATAGGCCAGTTCTTTCTCTTGTAGCTCCTCCTGGGGCGTATTAGCCACGAGGGGAGTGGAGGAATCCTTAGTAGATGGTTTCGAATCTGAAAAGAACAAGTTAATTAGGAAAGACAGACAAGAGCATTTCAGAGATCAAAGTTATTCTGAAGAATTTAACTGCGTTTATTTCAATGCAAGGGGTCTTACAGGTAAGGCTAATGAACTCAGGGCATGTTTGGGGACATGGGATTGGGACGTCATAACTATAACAGAAACTTGGCTGAGAGACGGACAGGGCTAGCAGCTCAATGTTCTGGGTTTCAGAATAGGAAGGATAGAAAGGGAAGTAAAACAGGAGGGGGAGTGGTGTGTTTGATTAAGGAAAATATCACAGCTAAAACTAGAGAAGATATCTCTGAAAAATCAGCCAGTGAAAATATATGGATTGAAATTAGAAATAAGAAAGGAATGATCACCTTGATGGGATTATACAATAGCACTCCCCAATAGTCAGAGGGAAAATGAGGAACAAATATGTAGAGAGTTCTCAGATATATGTAAGAATAATAAGGCTATAATATTTTCCAAACATTGACTGGAACTACCACAGCTTTAAAAGTTTGGATGGCGATGAATTAGTTAAATGTGTCAAGAAACTTTTCTTTATCAATATGTAAATGTTCCTACTAGAGAAGGAGCAAAATGTGACCTTATCTTGGGTAATAAGACAGGGTAAGTGTCTGAAGTGATAGTAGTGGAACACTTTGGGTCGAGTGATCATAATTCTAGTTGTTTTATAATAGTTATGGAAAAAGATAAGCCTTCCATAAAAGTTAAAGTTTTTAATTGGAGGAAGGCAAATTTTAGTGGTATGGGACAAGAACTTACAAAAGTTGATTAGAGTTGACTGTGCTCAGGTATAGGGAGGTCTGGTATGTAGGATGATATGGAGATGCCGGTTTTGGACTGGGGTGTACAAAGTTAAAAATCACACAACACCAGGTTATAGTCCAACAGGTTTAATTGGAAGCACTAAGTTTTGGAGCGCTGCTTCTTCATCATTTGGCACTGAAGCTATGGGCAGCACTGCCTTGTCCTCTTTAAGTAGACCTAGCAGGGGGTTATGGTCCGTTATTATTATAAATTTATGTCCATATTATGTGGAACTTCCTGATTCCAAATATGACTGCCAAACCTTCCTTCTCAATTGGAGCACATTAGACAAAGTCCTGGATACATACGCTATTGGGCGTTCCTCTCCATTGGGCCACCTATGAGCTAATACCACCCCAATACTGTATGGGGAGGCATCACCTCAATACCAGATCACACTTGGGATCATAGTATGCCAATGCTTTAGAGGATTATAATTGTTTTTTCATTTTCCTGAAAGCTAGGGCTTGCCCATATGACTATTTCCAAGGCTGACCCTTTTTTAGGAATTGATACAATGGTGCCAGGATGGAGGCCAGGTAAAGTATGAACTTTCTGTAATAATTCACCAACCCAATGAAAGACCTAAGCTCTGGGACAGACATGGGAGCTGAGGCACTTTTGATCACCATCACTTTATCTTCCAATGGGTGTAACCTGGTCTTGTCGACTCTGTAGCTCAAGTGGGTCATTTGGTGTGCTTGGAACATATGTTTTTTACCTTTAAAGGTGTACACCCACCTGGGAGAAACGTCTAAGGTCCAAGTTCTGTAAGTGCTCCTTATTAGTCTTCCCAGTTAGTAGCATGTCATCTAGATAAATGGTGACAAGGATAGACCTTGTAAGATGTTCTCCATCATCCACTGGAAAATGGCACAGGCTGAAGATACCCCAAATGGCAGTCTTGTATATTGGAACAAACCCTTATGGGTATTAATTGTAGCATACTACTGGGAATCATCATCTAACCGCAATTGCAAGTACACATGGCTCATGTCCAGCTGCATGAAGGACAGCTCCCCTGCCAGCATTGTGTATAAATCCTCTGTGCGAGGGATTGTGTATCTATCCAGCTGCAAGAAACATTTTACCGATTGTTTGAAATCCCCACAAAGGTGAACCAGCCCGTCAGGCTTCACGATCGGTGCAATCGGTGTTGGACATTCCATAACCTGGTCTTGTTTGATGACTGGCCTCCTGATTTCTGCCTCTACTTTTGCCCGTAAGGCAAATGGAACTGGGTGGGCCTTGGAGAATCATGGAATTGCTTCCTGGTCAATATACAAGGTGGCCTTGGTTCCTTTGATACTCCCTAGACCTTCTTGACAAACTTCCAGGTATTTAATTAGCTATTTTCTACTTGAGTCAATGAAGGTGAATCTGTCTCAACCAATTCCGTCCCATCAAGTTTGGGCCTGTGCCTTTTACTACAATCAGTGGGAACTGAACCAGTTGCTTCTCATAAGAGACCAGAACCAAAGTTGTACCCTTAATCTGTATAAGTTCTCAGTCTAGCCAAGGTCTTGCACAAACAATAGGGTTGGAGTTCAGAGTGAATTTTGTTAAAGACTGGTTCTGTGGTCACTGATATGGCTGCACCGGTATCAATCTCCATTAGAACTGGGTGACCATTTAACCAGATTGGCTCTGATTTGGATGTTGCTAAGCAATTTAACTGTTCCAAACCATATGCAGGTGGGCTTTCCAGGGTGTGCACTCTCCTAGATACCACCCTAGTGTTCTCTTATTCAATTCAGACCTGGTGGGACTCTTTTGCTGTCTCAAATCCAAATACCAGCAGCAATTACAATGGCTTGCCGGCACAGATCCTGCAGAAAATTATAACTAATTGGCTGAGGCTTGGATTTGTTCTGGGGTTTTACAGTGGGCTGACCGAGAGTCCCTCTGTTCAGGATATGTCCTGAGTGAGGCTGTGCAATTGCTTTTACTCAAATGGTGTTCCCCAAGCTCAGTCAGACTGGAGAGAATGTCACTTTCATCAGAATACCCTGGAACTCATAAGCTTCTCTTACTGCATTTTCTGATGGTAAAGCCAGTTGTAGTGCCTGTTTGAAGTCCAGTTGGGCTTCAGCTAGTAGACGCTTTTGCATAATAACATCATTAATATCACATACCAAATGGTCTCTCAGCGTCTCATCAAGGGTTAAACCAAAGTCACATGCCTCTGCCAGGTATCTTAACCTTGTCAAAAATCTCGACACAGATTTCCCTGGTTCTCGAATTACTGAGTAAAAGTGATAGTGTCTCAGAATTAGAGGAGGCTTGGTGTCGTAATACTCCTTAAGTAAATCCATCAACTCTTGAAAGGTTTTGGTATCTGGTGCTTCAGGGAAACTTAGGCTCCTAATGACCGAAAAAGCTGTGGGACCACAAGCTGCCAGGAGAATTATTTGTTGCATTTCATCTATCCCAATGTCATTTGCCCAGAAAAAGTAACATGTTCCTTCCACATACTTGGCCCAGTCTTCAACAGCAGGATCAAACAGGTCAAGCTTCCCAAATAACGGCACAATGCCAGAAATACTTACCCCAACTCAAAGACAACTGTTGCGAGTGAATTTCTTCAGGAGCATGCTTTGTTCTTTTCGCTCCTGAAATAACGTCACAGCAGTTGGTATCCTGTCACAAAGTCCCCCTGTATTTACACGTGGAATGTCCTTGACACCGATCCAGCTTCCTCAGAGCCAGCTCTCAGAGTGAACAGAACCTCTAACATTCCTGTTTTTTCTCACCTTCAGCAAGCATACTAATTGTTAAAATGTAATAGTATTATTAGAAACTAACATCTAAGCTTATAGTTTCCCAACACCTGTCTTTACTAGATTGACTTCTTTGTCGTACAGTTAAGTTGGAAGTTTTATAAGTAGGGGATAGTATAGAAAAGACACCCAAGGGACAGGGAATCTGGTGAAATAACTCCATAGAGACCGGTATCCTATCACCATGTTACCCTTTATTTACAGTCCTTGATACTGATCCAGCTCCCTCAGAGCCAGCTCTCAGAGTGAACAGAACCTCTGACATTCCTGTTTTTATCTGTCAGCCAGGGCTCCCTGATTGGACCAGATTATCAGCCCCAATCAGTAAACGCACATTATATGAGGTCCACCTGGCTGACCTTGTTACAATCACTACAGCTCTCCAGCACTATTTTGAACAGTAGGTACCAGTGTGACCACTGCACTAAACCTAATCCTGAGTTTTCCAGTATGTATTCATATAGAGTTCAAACACAGGGCTCAAGTGTTGGAACCAATTTTCCTCATGTCTAACCTGGAGAAATCTGAGCCCTGTAACCCCCCCCCCCCAAACCCATCTGTGTCATTCATTCTATGATAGCCTGCTGACTATAACTGCTATCATATGACTGCTTCGATAAAAGGCTTCTGAGTTTTTTTTTCTCACGTGTTATTGATCAAGGCACTTTAATGATGCAGGATTCTTTCAGTGAACACTTGTGAACAATTAATATGATTAAGTAGTAAACTGCATAATCGGTAATACCAGAATCAGAGGTAATCTGGTGATGCAAGACAGATTATGCACAATTTAACAGATAGGCATGAAGCTTATTAGCACCTACGGTTTGCTTTCAATATGGGCAATGCTGACAAGGCTACATTTATTGCCCTCAGGAGGAGGTAGTGGACCTTCTTAAAGAAACTGTTGTACAACCTGCTAGGTACTTCAAAGTTAACCAAGACATGTGAGACTACCAGTGCCTGCAGGCCAGACGAAATGGAGGTTGCAAGTTCCCTTCCCTGAAGTACATTAGTTTTTAATAGAAATATGGCAACTTTCATGGTCATTTTAGTTCTGATGTCTTCCCACAAACAATTAGTAAATTTAATTTATCAATTTAACACAAAGGACCGAAAACTGTCAAGTTACTCGTCCAAGACCACAACCTCTGCATTACTATAACCAATAACATTACCTTTCTTCACTATACTGCTTTAGAGAAACACCAGACAAAATAAGACACCACCCCCCAAGGGGGAAGATCTGCATGACAGCCAACCTACTCTGGACTCACGTACTTCGTCCCAATCGGTTAGAGTAACGTTGACGCAGAACAGGGCCAAGGTCATCTTGGACAGGAATTGCACTGGGGAGATTAAGGAATCTTTCAGGAGGTAAACAATATTTACATTCTTAAAATGATGCAATGTTTTAGTTCCCCTAATCAAGTCATAATTATTTGGTGTTTGGAATACAGACTCATAGCACCTGTGAATCTTCTCACAGTATGTGATAGGGGCAACCACTAGTCATGCCCAATGCTTGTTTGGTTGCTATAAATTAGCACATTTCAACATCAGTAACTTTATCCCAGTTACTAAATGAGCTGGTAGTAGATCAGGTGTTTCATAAATCTGCCTATAAATGCCCTGATGATGCGTCTGACAATTTTAATGGGCTTTGCCCTGCTTGTTACGTACAGTTTCACTTATTTGACCTGTTGTCCTTGTTGCTCCTCCACTAGATGTTTAGTGCCAGGACAAGCTATAATTATGAAAGTTAGTAAATGCTAATACCTGTACAGGGTGTGTTGCCAGACAATAACATATCAAACATGTGGTTGGTTAGTTCCTGCCTATCTCAGGGCCGCTGAGCCAAATTGCACCTCCTTAATGGAAAGTAGTAAAGTCAACAAAGACCAGTGCAAACTGGGGCTTTTTGGAACTGCATTGCTCAGTATCTTTCTACTGCACTTTATTCCCTATATTCTCTTGGACAGTACAACAGAATAACTGGATATCTATCCATAGGAAAATAATCAACATAGCTCTTTGGTTACGTGGGCTATGTTTCCCCACACTCCACCTGACGAGCAGCATATACTCCCTCCTATCAACACTCCAGAAAGAATGGCAAAATTAGATTCAGAGAATGCCAGAGTACCAGCAATGAAAAAAGTGACAGCTACAGTGCAGCTGCATAGATAACAGGAAAGGATTGACAGGCTGGGTCTCTTTACTCATGAAAGAGAAGGCTGAAGGCTTCTTATAGAAGTCTTTAAAGTTACAAAAGGTTTTGAAAAAGTGGAACTGAGGGAATGTTTCCTCTTGTGACAGAAATATTTCTCATGTATGTCACAATCTTAAACTGCATCCTCTCTTCTATAAGAAGAAACATCCTCTCAGTATCCACCCTATCTTGTCCCCTCAGGATCTTATATGTTTCAACAAGGTCAGCTGTCATCCTTCTAAACTTTGTATGTATAGACCTAACCTGTTCAACCACTCTTCATAAGCCTTTCAGCCCGGAAAGATAATCCTTCTACACCAATTCTTCTGTCTTTGTTCTTTCTTTTCCTGTTTCTTTGCCCATTTCTCTTTCTGCCTCCCTCCCTCTCCCAACCTGCTTGTTACTTACAGTCATAGAGTCATAGAAATGTACAAAACAGAAACAGACCCTTCGGTCCAACTCGTCCATGCTGACCAGATATCCCAACCCAATCTAGTCCCACCTGTCAGCACCTGGCCCATATCCCTCCAAACCCTTCCTATTCATATACCTATCCAAATGCCTCTTAAATGTTGTAATTGTACCAGCCTCCACCACTTCCTCTGGCAGCTCATTCCATACACGCACCATCCTCTGCGTGAAAACACTGCTCCTTAGGTCCCTTTGAAATCTTTCCCCTCTCACCTTGAACCTATGCCCTCTAGTTTTGGATTCCCTTACCCTAGAAAAAGAGTTTGTCTATTTACCCTACCCATGCTCCTCACAATTTTATAAACCTCTGTAAGGTCACCCCTCAGCCTCCGACGCTACAGGGAAAATAGCCCCAGCCTATTCAACCTCTCCCTCTAGCTCAAATCCTCCAATTTCGGCAATATCCTTCTGAATATTTTCTGAACTCTTTCAAGTTTAACAACATCTTTCCTATAGCAGGGAGACAAGAATTGAACATAATATTCCAAAAGTAGCCGAACCAATGTCCCGTAAGGCTGCAACATGACATCCCAAATCCTATACTCAATGCACTAACCAATAAAGGCAAGCTTACAAAACTCCTTCTTAACTACCCTGTCTACGTCTGACTCCACTTTTAAGGAACAATCATTTTTCCTGATCATTTTCTCTCAGGATTAAGATACCTTTTGTAAATGGTTAGGAGATGAGGAGATGGGTTTTCAACACTTACATCACACTATGACTTATTAATTATTGTCTGAGGGATATTATGGATAACATAATTAATAACTATTAACTCAATGACTAACTCAAATTGTGTATCTGGTATGCAGTTTTATAAAACTAGTCATGCAGAATGGGAGAGTTACCTGTTTCTAGGTGTTTTTTGGGCTTTGGGCCTGTCCACTCAATCCACTTTAATTCAATTGAGTGAATCTTGTGGCCCAGGAATTTATAGAGTCATACAGCACAGAAATAGACCCTTCAGTCCAACTTGCCCATGCCAACTAAGACTCCCAAACTGAATTACTCCCACTTACCTGCTTTTGGCCCATATCCCTTTAAACCTTTCGTATTCATGTCCCTGTCCAAACGTATTTTAAATGTTGTGCCTGTACCTGCATTTACCACTTCCTCTGGCAGTTCATTCCATATACAAACCACCCTCTGTGTTAAAAAGTGCCCCCCCCCCAAGGTCCCTTTTAAATCTTTCTCCTCTGACCCTAAAATTATGCCCTTTAGTTTTCAGCTCCCCTACCCTCGGGAAAAGACTTTTGATGTTCAGGTCCCTCACTAAATGAGTTTGATCGTACTGGAAGTTGACAGTGTCCCATTCCTATGATTGATGCTCATTATCAAAATTAGAAAATTATTCCAGCACATTGATTTTTGGTAAAAAGATCTATCAAGTCTCCTCTCAGCCTCCGCTACTACAGAAAAAACAAATCAGAGTATTTCTAGCTTCTCCTTTTAGTTCATATCCTTTCATTCACATCCTTAATCGAGGCAGTATCCTGGTAAAGCTCTTCTGAACCCTGTCCAAAGCCTCCACATCCTTCCTGTAATGTCACAACTAGACTTGAATACAATAGTCTAAGTGTGGCCGAATCAAAGTCTCACAACACTGCAACATGACATTCTGACTCTTGTACTCAATTCCCCCACCAGTAAAGGCAAGATTGCTATCTGCCTTCTTTACCACCAGACCTATTTGCATGGCCACTTTCAGGGAGCTATGGACTTGAACCTGAAAATTCCTCTGTACATCAATGCTCTTCGGGGTCCTGACATTAACTGTATACCTTTTGTTAACATTTGATCTCCCAAAGTGCAGCAGCTCTCGCTTATATGGGCTAAACTCCATCTGCCATTTCTCTGCCCATATCTGCAACTGATCTATATCTCTCTGTATCCTTTGACAACCTTCTACACTACCTGTAACTCCCCCAATCTTTGCATCATCTGCAAACTTACTAACTGACCCATCTATATTTTCATCCAAGTCATTTATATATATCACAAACACCAGAGGTCCCTGTACGGATCTCTGTGGAACACCACTAGTCACAGACCACCAGCCAGAAAAACACCCTTCTAACATTACCTTCTGCCTCCTTTGAGCAAGCCAATTCTGAATCCACATGGCCAAGTCACTGTGGATCCCATATCTAAAGCCTTACTAAAATCCATATAGATAACATCCACTGCTCGACCCTCATCAATTATCTTTGTCACCACCTGGGAAAATTCAATCAGGTTAGTCAGACATGACCTGCCTCACGCAAGGTCATGCTGACTGACTCTAATTAGGCCAAGCTTTTCCAAATGCGCATAAGGTTTATCCCTAAGAATGTTGCTGAGCCACTCTTGATGATTTATTTCCCTACCCAGAGTACATTCTGCACTCTAGGGCACTCAGTGCTTCCTGCCAATGTTTTTTTTAGATTCCCTACAGTGTGGAAACAGGCCCTTCGGCCCAACCAGTCCACACCAACCCTCCGAAGAGTAACCCACTCAGACTCATCTCCCTCTGACTAATGCACCTAATACTATGGGCAATTTAGCATGGCCAATTCACCTGACCTGTGCAAACTCCACACAGTCTCCCAAGGCTGGAATCGAACCTGGGACCCTGGTGCTGTGAGGCTGCAGTGCTAACCACTGTGCCACCCTAATTGCTTAACATGGAGCACTGACTCATCAGTTGAGGGAACATGGTTGTAGTTGCAGCAGGAGATTTCCTTGCCCATGTTTGACTGATGACATTTGACTTCATGGGGTCAAGAAAAACTTTCCTAATAGAAATTAAAATAGAAAACACATGCAAGCTTTGGTGGCAGTGTTGATGTAATCACTGTTATATTCTGATTTGAAAGTTTGGACTATATGTCAACTTTTTCTATACTTGCCTATATGGCTACATTGAAAAAGATGGGCCTCCTAAAATTTGCTAGTCCTTTTCAGTCTTGACAAGCTGATTCTATTCCATTGAGAGTATCCCAACACCAATGGGCACAACTATTGGAAATGAAGATCCTGGTTCAATTAAGCGTATGAGAGCAACACAAAGATACTAAAAGATGAGATGGCAACCAATGAAGCGACAACAACACAGCCGCTTGAATAGTAAACAGAAGAAGCATCATGTGATTGCCAGAGCTACATGATCCCACAACCTGTGACTCAGATCAAGGATCTGTAGAACTGCCAAAATCCAGTCTTGAATAATGGTTGACAATTAAACAATGAATTGGAGGGGGAGGCCCAACAAATCTCCCTATTCTTAATAATGTGGGAGTCCAGCAGCTCAACAGACAATGCTGAAGCTTTTTTCTCCATCTTCAGTCAGAATAGGCTGGGGTTGTTTTCCATGGAGCATCAGAGGCTGAGGGCTGAGCTTATAAATGTTTATAAAATCATGGGAGAACATGGATAGGGTAAATAGACAAGGCCTTTTCTCTGGGGAGGGGGAGTCCAGAACTAGAGGGCATAGGTTTAGGGTGAGAGAGGAAAAAGTTAAACGGTTTCTAAGGAGCAACTTTTTCATGCACAGCATGGTGCATGTATGGAATGAGCTACCAGAGGAAGTAGTGAAGGCTGGTACAATTACAATGTTTAAAAGGCATCTGGATGGGTATATGAATAGGAAGAGTTTAGAGGGATGTGAGCCAACTGCTGGCAAATGGAACTAGATTAATTTAGGATATCTGGTCAGCATGGACGAGTTGAACTGAAGAGTCTGTTTCCTTGCTGTACATCTCTATAACTCTATGACTTTATATTGAACAAACTTTGGACTATCAGTGTTCCTGGAATTTCTTGACGTCTGGTACCTTCATGAGTTTGGATTTTATGGTTTGTTCCATAGTTGCTTTATTTTAAGATAAATTTCTCTCTCCAATTTCTCCTTGTTCTATTGATGCACAGATTTACACTGGAATATATGCCACACTGGCTTTCTTACCCAAGTAACCATTCCTCATGTGCGTGCTATTACGATCCAGCTGATGTTTTACTGAACAAGTCAGATCCCAGTCAGAAATCTGGCTCAATGATAGTTTTTTTATTTAGAGAGATGCTCCTTCACTGAAACACAAGCATGCAATGCTATAGATTTGCTTTTAACAATAAAACAAAAGTTTATTATGCCAATTAAAAGATAAAATAGAAGAAACCAAGCTATTTACATACAATTTACACGATTTCAAAATTCTGTAAAATATAATCCTATCTATCACAACACCATCACTTTACAGAATTCAAACAGCAAAGCGTGTTTGCTTCTCTATCACATCTGCAAGTTTAATTCAACTGTTTATTTCAATTCCCAATCTTGAGAATTTGAAAGCCTCTTCCATGATTTGTCATGCAACCAAGCTTAGATTTCCTCAGCTTTAAATGACCCCTTCAGAGTCCTAACCAAACATTTCTAGTCTGGATCTAACATCCTTACATTGAGGTAACCTATTTCCTGACAGTTCTAAACTATTTCCTTTCTTCAAAATAAACTGTTTCAGACATCTAGCTTCCACCAGGACTTCTGTAAAATGAAAACAAAAGTTTTCCAAGCTAAGGGGTTCACCCCTAAGCAAAAAAAAACAAAATCCTGATCCTTCTGAACAGAAAGGCAGCTCATGTTCTTCAATATTTACTCTGTCCGCTCATAACAAATTCCCACTATCATCTTAGTTGAGATTGGCTAACAAGCCAAACTGAATCAGATGTAAATGGCCAGTTCACAACAGGCAATGCATTTAGTACCTGAGCCATTGGCAAAGCTCATCACACATTACAAACAAAAGCAGCTATTTTCTGCTCACAATTTCTGAACACAGTTATTAACAGGTTTTTAGAATTTGCCAACAAATTGCATGATCTTAACTAAATAGCAAACAAGCCATCATCTATCAACATATCACTGAATCAAAAAAAGTGACACTTGAAATGCCAAAAGCAGTTGAAATACTAAGTAACAGCAAGATTGATGTCATGTAAATAGGAGCCTTCGGCATCAGTCAATCAGAAACTTAAGTTTCCCATTAGAAATCATTTCCTACTAGAAATCATTGGACAACTTGAGCTGTCAGTTGAGTGCAGAAATGAAGACAAAAAGAAAAGAAATATAATTCTAGCAGTTAACAATTTATAGAGATTATTTTAGTACTTACAGAGTTATTTTTAATCAGCCTGTAGTGATAAATGTTTGGAGCAGATGGGACTTGAACCCAGGCCTCAACAGAAGTTGCTGGATTCTAAGAACTTTTCAAGGTAACTGTTTATTCACATTCTATGAACCACATAAACATTTTTAAATCAACCTGTTCAGATGTATTACAACAAACTTCCAGAACAGGTGGGACTTGAACCTGGGCTTTTTGAGTCCAGAAGGTAGAAACACTAAACAGCAAGAGCTGCTACAGAATGTGGATTATGGCTATGGAAGAGATGACAAGTTGGGCTTAACTGTGCTCCTGCTGCCTTCATTGTCGAATGTTGACAGTCTAAATGTACATACAGAGAATAGTCTTTGGGTTGTCAGTCTTAGTGGGGATTCCTCCGGGATGTTAGTTCATTCCTTGTGTTAGATTGAAATCTGTTTTGTTGGCCCAGAGGGGCAGCCTTAAATTGATGTGCTTTTGGCAAAGAAAGGAGGCTGTTACAAAACTATGTGGGATCCACCAAAGGGTGAAATACTTTAAAATATATCATTCCGCAGGTAACCTAGACAACAGTGGTTTAGACATGGGCTTTTCACTGCAAGGATTTGTTTTGAATCCAGATTGGGCTGATTAGATAAATGTTTACTTCTCACTTTGACTGGAAGGAGTCCATTAAAGTAAGTTGGCCAGTCTCACTCCAGTTCATTTTGGATATAGAGCCTGCAGCAAAATGTTATCTCTAATTTGAAAATTTCATTCAGAGAGGTCACAGGGATGATGGTGCAGAATTTGAAGGGGGAAAGTGCTCTGCTGTTTGGGAAGAAGCGCAGAGGAGCTCTCTCCAGTGTCCCAGCCAATATTTATGCCTTAATCAATACCTACTGAAATAGTTATTTGCATAATGCTGTTTGTGGGAGCTTGCTGTATGCAACATCACAACCACAACCACTTCAAAAATGCATCACTGACTGTAAAATGCTTTGGGGTGTCCTGAGTTTCTGAAATCTCTTCTTTGATAACCTTCTGTTTCATGAGATGATGATTTGCATTTGATAGCCTGCCGTTATGGTTGTGAAAAATGCTATAGAAATTCATGTTTGTTCGTCATTCACTGGTAGCAGAAAGAGAATGGTAGGAAGCATGATTTCTTTTAATCCATTAGTCAATGCAGCTGAAGCTACTTCCACACTAAGGCTAAACTCCAACAATTAACATGGGGATATCTACATACATTATTAACAGTAGTGCACAGTCTGAGTGTAATATTGCTGTCTCTTCAGCCAAACATAATATAGAATCTCAACCAATCGTATCACAGAGACCACATTCTCTTCAGCCTGTTCTAAACTGGACCTGAAATGTTAATTCTGATTTCTCTCCAAAGATGATGCCAGACCTGCTGAGTTTTTTCCAGTAATTCTGTTTTTGTTTCTCTTCAGCTTTTCTCTTCAACCAATCAGACTCTAGAACCACAGTTCAATTTAATCACAGAACTATTTCTCTCATGTCATTTCTGATTGATTTAGTCACACAGAACAAATCATACTGTACCCAAAAAAAGACCTGTGGAATATAGCTTCCATAACTGTTGCGCTCCATCCCCAATGCACAAAAATTCCTAATGATCACAGACACATTCAAAATTTAGCTTTTCCATCTTCCAATTGCTCCAGCAACTTATCCATACAGACTTTCTGCAAATGCCTGACCTCAAACGCACCCTTACCCCAGCATCTTGTCACTTCCCACCATTCTGGAGATCCTTTTCCTTCCATTTCTCTCCCTGATCCAAATTAACATTTTGCTATTGTTACCTCTTAGCAGCTGGACAGCTAAGCTGATGGTCTAATTCTGCTAAAGTGATTCCAGTAGATATTTGGAGGATCCTGGATCATGATTTCAGATCATCCATCTGTTTTTGTATATTTGTTTCCATGTATTATCTGGAAAACGTAGAGCAAACATTGAATAATTAATTAAAGGTAAACAAGATTCATTCATTCACATGAAAGTTTGGCTTATAATAAACAACTGTGTAAACTAAGCCTCAATTAGAAAATTCCACTTTTTTCACAATGCTGTGTTTCATTATTTTGATGAGTCTTGTCCTTCTGAGGGTCACCATAATAATCACCAAGAGTTAAAGTAAGTGAAGTCATAGGAGGAGCTTAACCTCACACCTCCACTAACACATTCAACAACACTTCTGTTCTGCTGAATCAGAGTGAACTGAACATCAGATGCTTTAGTATGTAAATACACCATCTGATGTGGTTCTGAGTCATACGGCTAGAAAGCACCACCAGGACGTTTGTTAACTGATCTCAGTGAAATAGCTGCAGCATTGGAAATTCTGCAGCCCATACTCAATGCAATCAATTCAAACTGTCATTGGTCTGAAAGTGGAAGCAAACTGGTTCCCTCCCCATGATATATGATACAGAACAGGAAGGACACATGTTCAAGGTTTAAGTAAGGATTTATTAGCTTGGGTGTGGTTGCAGTCATTGATTTGCAGACAGGAGAATTCACAGGAGGCTCCAAAGCACAGGATGTCACCTAAACAGGGGACAAAACATCTGCAAATCAACTTCCCAGCTCAGCAAACATGCCCACAACTATGGCAGGAAGGACAAATATCTCCACTCCTGAATATCAAATTCCATGGGATTAGGAGCTCTTCAGTGCCTAACCCACATAGCAATTTTTAATATATCAGCCTGGTCTGAGTGTCAGTAAAGTTTATTGGCTTCACAACTGAGGCTACTTATTGATATTAAACTGTCATCTCACACAGAGGACCAGAAAGATGTTTGGTGTTTTTGATTTCTGTATAGGTTATAGGTGTCACTGGCAATATCAACATTTGTTGCTCATCCTTCAGTGCCTTTGAACTGAGTGACTTGCTAGGCTATTTCAGAGGGCAGAGCTGAAAATGTGTTGCTGGAAAAGCGCAGCAGGTCAGGCAGCATCCAGGGAACAGGAGAATCGACGTTTCGGGCATAAGAAGGGCTTATGCCCGAAACGTCGATTCTCCTGTTCCCTGGATGCTGCCTGACCTGCTGCGCTTTTCCAGCAACACATTTTCAGCTCTGATCTCCGGCATCTGCAGACCTCACTTTCTCCTATTTCAGAGGGCAGCTAAAAGTCAACCCACATTGTCAGGATCTGGAGTCACATGTAGACCACAGCAGTTAAGGATGGCAGATTTCCTTCCCAGACATTAGCAAACCAGACAGGCTTTTACAACAACAATTACATGGCCACCATTAGAACAGATGTTACAAAATTCAAATTTCAACCACATGCCATGGTGGGATTCAACCCATGTCCCCAGAACATTAGCCTTAGGATCTGGATTACTACTCCAGTGACACTGCCATTATGCCACTAACCCCATCACTAATAATTCAAAAACTTTGAAAAATAATTCAGTTCAGCACTTGTCTCAAGGCGGCTTGGGCTGCCTTGTGTTTTGATCATTTGTGCGAGGGTTTTGTGGCACAATAGTAATGTCATTATCTCTAGGCCAGAATGTCCCATGTTCATTTGCCTAGAAGTGTGTCATAGCATGTCTAAACAGAGCAATTTAAAAAAATAAGGTAGTGGTGGATGCTAGTGTGATGAAGCCAAGGACCAGTGGTGGCCTATAAACAAAGCCCAACTCATGATCACAGCCAGTAAAGAGACAGTTAGCTTGTTTTATTTCTGCAATTACTTGCAGTCAGTGCAATTAAACACAGTCCTGATATTTGCAATTTAAGATGGTGCACTTAGACTGCTATTTTAGATTGTGTAACATCAACAGTTATAATATGAGCCCTGACCTGACTCATGTGGGTTCAGTTTGACATCCTGTTTTGAGTCAAATCAGGTAAAACCTCTAGGATAAGGATTGCTTTACACTGAACTAATTTAAATACACTAAGCATGTAGATGCTCCCTCCTCTCCTTCTAATAGATGTAAAATATAACTACCATCAATGAAACATAGGTAAATTCACTGCTGGCTTGACAATACCATTCAGTCAAAAGTACTGTCAGTTTCAAATACCATAGAAACAATTTGCGATCACCTGCACAGGAATCAAATACAAAATCTATTGGAAAGGGTTAAAAAAAAATGAGTAAATCAATCCATCAAGGCTGCCACATTTTTTGATTACAATGTGGAAATGTTTTTAAAATGTTCATCTTTATTGTGCAACAAATTTAGAAAATAGATAATATACAGTATATAATGTTGTCTAATAATTGAGAATACTAAATGTATTCAGCATGCCCTAATATTATTTCAGCATAATTATCTATTCCACCAAGAAACATACAAAACCTATGCATGAAGTTTCTGTACCATAATGTTTATTATATTCCATATTGTGTTAATTCTTTGTTGTCACAATTTGAATTATCTCCTTCAATTTCTTCCTGTAAGACCTTCCCTAAAACCTACCTACCTATTAATTCCATGCGCCAAATTTTGCCTGACAACTGCGAGAATCTTGGTATATTTTGAGACACTATACAAGCTGGTGGTGCTGTATATTTTTCCAATTTCCTCCCTTCAGTCATGACTCTCTTGTGGCGTAGTCCAACAGGCCTGGATCTCAATTAAGTGCCAGTGTTTTGTGTTTGAATGGCAGCAGTCAGTGGTGACATGCCAGCCTTATTAACATGCACAAATGGAGTCCCTGAAAAGGGGCCGCAATTTGCTTTATCAAAATCTCTCAGAGTTGTGAATAGCTATATCAGATCTCCTCTTAACGGCATTTCTTCTCATGGAAAGATCTCCAGTTTTCCTGGTTGCTCATCACTACAGCCTTCCCACCCCAATAGTACCATCGTCCCGCTCCTGTGCTGTCTCCTTGACACCCTCCAGAAGCAAGCCAACCAAGCCTCGATAATATAAACGAAATAATATAAACGAAAACAAGGAAAATAGGGGCGATAAAAAGGAACGCCGTTATTGTTTTTTCTTATCAAACTTTTTTAAAAAGAAAGACCTTGATGTATTTGCCTATGGATAACATCGCGAGATTCAATAACCTTTGACCTTCCCAGCTTCATATTTTCTAAAATGGCGCTGACCAGAGGTTGTTTGAGGCTTCGCGGACCGAGAGGATGTTATTTTTCCGACTTTTTACACTATCCGACGGTTTATGTATCCCAGTAAGAGCGCGTTCAATGGAAGTCTTTCGTATAATGTATTATTAGCCACTCTTTCTGTATCTGCATGGCTTTTTTTTCTTTCTAGACGCCCAATTCCACAACCATTAAATAGATGCAAGCATGAAAGATAGTCAACACATAAAGAGTGTATTATAATTTGGGGGTTATATGAGAAACTTCTTAAAATGAAACTGTAGACGCTGATTTCTTTATCATATTCCACGAGAAACAAAGTTTTTTCATGTAGGCAATTATCAGGATTTTTAGCTGTCTTTTTGAGAACCTATCAGGCGATGTGATCTAAATTAATTACAATATTTATTATGTAATTTGGAATTGTTAGCAGTTTTGTGTATAATAACAAATTTGCAATTAGGAGTCTGATGAGGACGATGAACCTGTTGTCGATCGTCGGGAAGCACCCACATTTGACTTCAGACCCACAGAAATGTTGGCTGACTCTTAACCACCCTTGGGCTATTAGGGATGGACAACAAATGCTGACCTTGCCAGTGACACCCATATTAGTTCATTTAAAAGAAGTCATGACTGCACTTGTTCTGCAGTTAATTTGATTGTGAGGTGATCTCTTCATTGTAAAATCATTTGGGTGGCACAGTGGTTAGCACTGCTGCCTCACAGCGCCAGAGACCCAGGTTCAATTCCCGCCTCAGGTGACTGTGTGGAGTTTGCACATTGTCCCCATGTCTGCGTGGGTTTCCTCCGGGTGCTCCGGTTTCCTCCCACAATCTAAAAATGTGCAGGTTAGGTGAATTGGCGAGGCTAAATTGCCTGTAGTGTTGTCCTCCCCCCCACACAAAAGAAGATGATGCTGGAAATCTGAATAAAAGACTGAAAATGTTGGGAATACTCTGCAGGGCAGGCAGATCTGTGGAAGACAAAACTGTTAACACTTGGGTTAATGGCAGTACATTGAGAGACGCTGACTGATTTGAGTATTTTCTGTTTATGTTGCAAAATTCCAACATTTGCAGTGTTTTGCCTTTGAGATTGTAAAAGTGTGTGCACATATTTATGGGGCATGCTAATGACTTTCTGACAATGATGGATTTTGAGTAAAACCATAGTAGCTGAATTTCTGTGATCTGTTTACAATTGGGGAGGTGCTGGCAGGAGTGGTAATGCCACTGGATTAGTTCTGAAATTCAGTTTAAAAAAAAACTGGAAGAAAAAGCTAGCCAAATGGCCATCTTGTGACCACTGTCGCTTGTTGTAAAAAATCAATCTGGTTCACTAAAGCCTTTTAGGGAAGGAAATATGCCATCTTTACACAGTCTGGCCTGCATGTGACTCCAGACCAACGGCAATGTTTTTGACTCTTAACTGCCCTCTAGGTATTTAGGATTGGCCAACCAGCCAGTGACCCCCACATCCCACGAATGATGTTTTTTTTTAAATTCAAAGGCCACGTCCTTGTGGTAGAAACCTGGCTAAAATGTATAGTATGCAATACCTTGCAGTAGTTACAAAACCCGAGCGCAAATACATCAGAAATCCTGTTGAAATGTACAGTTTGCAATGCCCTGCAGAATTTGCAAATCCTTTTGAGCGCAAAGTAAATATTTTGCTGCTATGTGTAACCAAACATTTGTCCGCTAACTGCAATTTGAAACTTGCCATGTCTTGACAATGTTAAGTGTAATGATGCTTCCCAATTACTTAGTTGGTAAAGTGTGCATCTGAATCATGGAAAAGGTCTCTGATTTATTCCTTAGTTTGTGTTGAATCAGTTGATTTCAGCCAAATAGCAGGAATACTGTATTTGGTCTCAGTGTTCTCAGACGAATGAGAGAAAAGTTGGTCAAAGTTCCAATTCTTGATTGCTCTCCGTTGTTCCTTGTTGAAATCTGCATATGTTAAAGAGTCTGGTTCACTAGTGATGCATTCATCCTTTCTCCTTTATCTTCTTGTACAGCTAGATAACAACAGTTCACCTAGAGATTAACTGATGGCATTCTTATTTTATCCTCCCATCTGCTCTGCTCTCTGCCCCCACCTCAGGCTTACTGGTCACCCACTCTCTCAATTTTTCACAACTGCGAAGAGGAGAAGCATCATCTCAAAGGTCAAACGTTTGAATGCAAAATATGAACAATTTCTGGAAAGAAACTTTCCACGTTTTTATGTGATCTACTCAACCTTTTTCAGAGGTGAGTTAACGGTCAGAAGATGTTGATTACTCTTCAGCAGCATGGGTGACAAAAGCTGTAGGGGTATGGTGAAAGAGAGAAATAAGCAATTCGTTACATACTGATATAATACACTGTATAGGAAAAAGTCAAATTATATTCTCCATCCATTTCTGTAGTGTAGTTGTTGACCATTACATTTGGGGAACATTCCCTAGATTAACAGAATGTCTGTACGGTCTCTCCTGTTTCAGTGAGTAAAAGCATTTCCCAGTGTCACATTAAACTTTATAAACCAAAAAATTTGATTTGTGGTCTGTTGAATCAGTCCATCTTGAACAGGGCTGCAATTGGGATTTTGACATTTTTACTCTGGGAAGGAGGAGGACAAAACAACCAACCAGGGTACTCCTTCAAATTGCTACTCACTGACCACATTCAACAACTTGCTTGAATTCACATTGCACCTTAACTCTCAAAAATGCCCGATGATGTTTCGGAGGAAACAAGGACAAGATGTTAAGCCATTATAGAAGATACAAGCATCAAAAGGTTGGTTGAAAAAGGAGTGTTTTATGGCATCTTAAAGTTGCAGGCAGGATTTGAAATTGACTTTGAGATTGCAGTTGAAATGCCATCAATTAATAGATGCACAGAACACATGAATTAACATGAAAGTCTGGCTTATAATAAGCAACTGTATAAGGTAAGTCTCAATTTCTAGGCAGGTAGGGTGAGAATGTAGGGAACTTTGTGGGTGAAACATGAATTTAGAATTCTGTGCTCTTTTCCGACGGAGCCAGCGTGGATTAACTGTAGATCTATGCTACAGCCCAAGGGTGGCCAGATGCTGTGGGATGAAATATTTTGAGCACACGTATGTCCATGATTTTTTTACAGTGTTACGCTGGAATTTCTTTTTACACAAATGTAGTGTATAGTCCAGTGATCTAGGTAGAGAATCCAAAACAATACATGGTCTTTCTTGACTGTAAACAAAAGTTGAAATTAATAGTGTGAAATCAAAGCCATTAATTATACTGGTACGTATCAAATATTTAATAAATAAATAAGAGTTTTTAATCTCTGTATTTTTGCTAAAATTAGTGAAAACAGAACTTTTAACCTTAGGAAGACTATTAGTTTAGGAGAATATTAGAGTATCTTGTTTTTCAATAGTATAATTGGCATGAATCTAAAGCACTTTTGCTAGTTCTTTTTTCAGGTTATTTGCATTTGACAAATTTTAAAGGAATCTAATTTATCCACTGTACTTAGGGTGGCGTGGCAGCTCAATGGTTAGCACTGCTTTCTCAAGGCACCATGGACCTGGGTTCAATTCCACCCTTGGGTTACTGTCTGTGTGGAGTTTGCACATTCTCCCTGTATCTGCATGAGTTTCCTCTGGGTGCTCTGGTTACCTCCCACAGTCCAAAGAGTGCAGTGTAGGTGGATTGACCATGCTAAATGTAGGGTTACAGGGATTGGGTGGGGGAGTGTTGGTGTGGACTTGATGGGTCAAATGACCTGTGTCCACACTGTAGGGAGTCAATGATACTTGGACACAAACAAGAGCACAAATATTATTGAATGAATGTTTTCCACTTCTATTTTCTTGGTCTTCCTCTTTCAAAATTGGCTTGATTTGCTTTTTTTTTTATTCTTGCATGAGATGTGGCTGCATTTGTTGCCCATCCTTAAATGCTCTTGTGACAGCAGTAGTGGTGAGCTACCATCTTGAACCTCTGCAGTCCATATGGTGTAGCTACAACCACAATGTTATTCAGAATTAATTTCCAGTATTTTGACTCAACCGTAGTAAAGGAATGGTGATATATTTCCAAGTCAGGATGGTGTGTGACATAGAGGGGAATTCTCAGGTGATGGTGTTCCCATGTATCTGCTGCCCTTGTCCTCAGTGGCAGAATTAGCAGGTTTGGAAGGTACCTTCTAAGGAGCCTTGGTCAGTTATTGAGTGTATCTTGTAGGTGGTGCACACTGCTGTCAGATGGAGTGAATGAGGTGATATGTATGGTGCTAATCAAGCAGGCTGCTTTGACATGGATGGTGTCGAGCTTCTTGAGTGATCGCAGAGCCACACATTCAAGCAGGTGAAGAGTATTTCATCACACTCCTGACAGTGCCTTGTCAATGGTAGATCGGCTTTGGAGAGTCAGGAGGTGAGTTATTTTCCTGAAAATTCCCAGCCTCTGACTTCCTGTAGCCACAGTATTTATCTGGCTGGCTAAAAGTTTGACTAGTTCTGGAGCACACATCTTCAGTATTACTGCTGGGATGTTATCAGGGCCATAAGCTTTGAAGTAGTATCCTGTTCCTTCAGCTATTTCTTGATATCAAGTGGAGTGAATCAAATTTGTTAAAGTCTTACATCCGCAATGCGGAGGCCAAGATAGATCATTCACTCAATACCTTCAGCTGAAGATAGCTTCAAATGCTTGAGCCTTGTCTTTTGTACTGATGTGCTAGGTTCCCCCATCATTGAGTATGTGGATATTTGTGGGACCACCACCTCCAATTTGTTTAATAGTCCACTATCACTCATTCATGGATGTGGCAGGACTGCAGCGGTTAGAGCCAATCTATTGTTTGTGGGATACTTAGCTCTGTCTAGTGCAGGTTGCTTATGTTGTTTGGCATGCGAGTAGTCCCATATTATAGCTTCACCAGGTTGATGCCTCATTTTTAGGCATGACTGTTGCTGCTCCTTTCGTTACAGCCTTTGATTATCTGTACATTAACAGATTTACCTCAGTGAATGGTGAAGAGCATTTGTATATATTTCTTTGTATTGTTCCTCTAAAATTGTTTTCCAAAATCCCATGGGGTTCCTTTTGAAAGAAAAACATAATTAAAATAGATGATTTGAAGATTGTCCTGTTACTGTTTGTTGAAGCTTTTTGTGCGCAAATTGCTGTGTTCCTCTGCTTTGCAACAGTGATTACAAACCCAAAAATACTTAATTAGCTGTAAAATATTTTGGGACACCGTGAAAGGTGATACAGTCAGTTCTGCTATAACGTTGGCTCTCCTGCAATCCCATGTTATAAGAAAATTGTGCAAAATCAGTACTATTTAAACTAACGGGGCCGAAATTGTGTTATAACCTATAGATGCTTTAAAGTTTCATGCTTTAGAAACAGTGCCTCCAATTCATCAATAGTGTAATAGTGAATTTGTGTTAATGAAGCATGTGTTATAGCATAACGACCTGTATGTAAATACAAATATTTCTTTCATGGAATCTTATGGCACAGAAGGAGGCTATTTAGCCCCCTGCACCTCTGCTAGCACATTGAAAGGTTATGCAGTGAAACCTACTCCCCTGTACTTAGTCCATAGTTCTTTATCTTTCTTCCTTTTCAAGTATTTATCCAATTTCTTTTTGGAATGTTACCATTGAATATGCTTTCACTGAACTTTCAGGTAGTACATTCCAGATCATCATAACTCGCTGTGTTTTACAAAAGAAAAATCATCTTCTCCTTCTTGTCTTTTGTATGAAACAGTAGTTTCACAATCGATATTTTTTCACTTTGTGTACATTGTAGGTTTCTATTTATTGTATCTTGACTTTAAGGAAGTCACTGGAATAAAACATAAGATGGCTGATCAGGGGCTGAAGTACAACCAGCTGCACTACAGGGAAATGGAAAAATTAAGACAGGTAGGAGTCTCTTTTCACATCCTAAGTGAAGGTCACTGTGCTGCAGAATGACTCATTCTTTTGTTATTCCTGTTCTAGATACTGAGGCATTAAGATGCCATTTTCATCCATAGAATCATAATTGTTCAAAACGCTTCGTCTGTTTGTCAATGCTTTAAACCTTGTTTGTCTGAGTCAAACACACTGGATCCTAGTTGAGAAAATAGACATACACTGACATCTCCAAAGCTTATATCAATGCCAAACACATGATTTTGGGGTGCAGGAGCAGACAAAGTGAGACCCAGCAATTTTTAGTTCACTCTTGGGCCACTGATATTGGTGCGGGAAATGGAGTTTGTCACTTTGTTTAGAGTGGTCTGTTCCTGTGAAATTGTGATTGAATTGAAGAAGCTTTATTCTACATTTAAATTGTGCTATAACAACCAGGGAGTTCTCCCTGCCAGCACAAGATGCCTGAAATGGCAAGTGTCCCATTCCCCAAAATTGACGTTCCTCACCTTGATCAATGCACAAAGGCGAAAGCACAGAAGCAGAAATTGAAGCAACAGGAGTGATATTTCACTTTGTAATGAGTGGTAATGAATTCAACAAATTCAAGCTTTGTATTTGTATGTTTACGCAACTATGTATTGTGCAATGTTTTCAGGTTAACTAACAATTAGTTATTTGGTAGTACAGGACTTGAAACAAACATTTTGTTGAAGCTTTTAACCTTGCACTGATCAGGACAGTTTGCAAAAATATCAATAAAGCAGGAAAGTGACATTTGTAATGTATTACAGGAGAGTGCTGATTATGTGAATATGAATTTCAGTGGCAGGGTGATGTACGCCATACATCCCAAAGACTTGTGGATCGTATCAAATAGCATATCTCTTCAGTTGCTTGCAACATACAAAGTACTAACCATACCCAACCAAACCACATTTGCGAAACTTGCAACACATCCAACGTTAGAGGTGATTCTGCAGTTGGATAACGTGTCCTGGATAATTGAGAGTGTTCAAAGATTTACAGTCCTAAATTTGTCTTCAGTGTAAGTTGGACTCACAGTCTAGCACACTCGCATATTGGAAGCTTTGTATATTAATACCAAGGACCTTATTCTTTGCAGACAGAAAGAACACATGTATACATTGTACCTGGTTCAATTTGACAAAATAAGTGGCAGCCATTTACTGGTTTATTTCTCAGAGCAATGCTCTGACCAATCTCAGTCAACCTGCCTGGTTTGAAATCTAAGCAAAGCCTAATGGCAGTTAACATTCAATTGTCATTTAACGTTGCATTCTTCATGGCCTGCCTCTACCAATCAGAGTTCGGTTGCCAACTAATCAGCACTCTTCTGTAATACAGTATAAGTTGTTTTCTCCTTTATTGGTATTCTTGTGAACCAACCTGGTGAGTGCAAGACAAAAAGCTTTTTTTTTAACCAATACTAAGCTAATAATGTTAACTACCTGGAGACATAAGTTTTTAGCAGTAATCTGTGTAAATCTTTTCTCTTCTAGTTTCGCAGAGATATTATAAAGGTGATACCTGTAGTGCTGCTATCACTTCCGCCATTTGCAAACTATATGGTGTTTGTATTGATGTGAGTATTTAAATATTTTTCAGTTGTATTCTGGTGTTATGTAAAGTCAATCCAGCCTTTTTCAGAAATGCTTTAGGACCAAAGCTTTAAACTTTGGTACTATTATTAATACTGTCTCTCAGTTCAGCGCATGCACCTTGAAAATTGGTAACAACACATCACTTCCATATAAACAGATGTGGTGGTATAGTACTAATGTTACTTGACTGGTAACACAAAGACACAGGCTAAATGTTCTGAAGGCCTGGGTTCAATTCACCTTGTTCAATATTGCTCTTAAGGAAATAAATCTGCCATCCTTACCTAGCATGGTCTACATTTGACAGCATATCAGGATATATACATTTGTACTGCAGTGGTAACTTGATGACTGTCTAGCAATTTGTTTGACTGTTACTTGTCCTTGAAGTGCCCTAGCAAGCAACTCCATTCACAAGCAATTAGGGATGCGCAACAAATGCTGGCCATGTCACTGATGCCCACATTCCAGGAAAGAATTTCAAAAGTCAATGTAAGATAAACTGTCTAACCTTCATTGCAGAAACTCAGTGGTGTGCAAAAATGACCTGCGATGAATGCTCTTCCTTCCCTGTGAGGAAATATCTGGCCTCACAATGGCGCTTTCTCTGGCAGGCAGAATGGGAGACTGTGTGTATGGTATGAAATAGTAAAGTAAGTTTAATTCTATACAGCACCCTGCTACCAGCCGTATTATTCTTAATTACTATGGGCAGAACTGGTGTCCAGTTTCTAAACCAACTCTCTCTTATTTAGTCATAGAATCCAACACCACGGAGACAGGTCCTTGGCCCAAACTGGTCCATGCCGACCAAAATGTTCATCCACGCTAACCCCATTTTCCTGCACGTGGCCCATATCCTTCTAATCCTTTCCAATCTATGTATTTGTCCAAATGCCTTTTAAATGTTGTTAATGTACCCGCCTCAACCGCTTCCACTGGCAGCTCATTCCAAATCCTCCGTGTAAAAAGCTTGCCTCTCTGGTTCCCTTTTATTCTTTTCTCTAACTTTAAACTGATGTCCTCTTGTCCTCTATTTCCCCAACTTGGAAAAAGACTAAGTGCATTCACCCTATCCATACCTGTCATGGTCTTATACACTGCGATAAGGTCCCCCCTCAGTCTCCTACACTCTAAAGATAAAAAGTCCTAGCTTGTCCAACCTCTCCCTATAACTCAGACCATTGAGTTCTGGCAACATCCTTGTACATTTCTTCTGCACTCTTTCCAGTTTAATAACATCCTTCCGAAAATAAGGTGACCAAAACTGAACACAATACTCCCAAGTGCAACCTCACCAACGTCCTGTATAACTGCAAGATAACTTCCCAACTTCTATACTCAATGCCCTGACTGATGAAGGCCAGTGTGCTAAAAGCCTCCTGTACTGCCCTGTCTACCTGTGACTCCACTTTCAGAGAACTGTGAACCTGAACTTCAAGATCCCTCTGTTCCACAACACCCTTTCAGGCCCAACCATTCACCATGAAACACCTACCTTGATTTGACTTTCTAAAATGCAAGCCTTCACACTTATCTATATTAAACTCCATTTGCCGTTTCTCGGCCCACTTCCCCAGCTGATCAAGGTCCTGCTGCAATTTCTGATACCCTTCCTCGCTGTCTATGACACCACTTATTTTAGTATCATCAGCAAACTTACTTTTCATGCCCTGTACATTCTCATCGAAATCATTAATATAGATAACAAACAGCAATGGGCCCAGCACTGACTCCTGAGGCACTCCACTCGTCACAAGCGTCCTTCCACTATCACCCTCTGCTTCTTACCATCAAGCCAATCTTGTATCCAATTTGCCAGCTCGCCCTGGATCCCATGCGCTCTAACCTTCCAGAGCAGTCTACCATGTTGAATCTTATCAAAGGCCTTATTGAAATCCATATAGACTATGTCTACCGCCCTGCCCTCATCAACCTTCCTGGTCACTATCAAAGAACTCTAATAAATTTGTGAGGCATGATCTCCCACTCACACAGCCATGCTGATTATCCCAATGAAGCCCTGTCTTTCCAAATGCTTGTATATCCCATCTCTCAGAATCTTCTCAAGTAACTTAGCACAGATGTTAAGCTTACCAATCTATAATTCGCAGACTTTTCTTTGCAGCCCTTCTTGAGTAATGGCACAATATTCACTACCCTCCAGTCCTCCGGGAACGCACCTGTGGCTAACAATAATGCAAAAAATATCGGCCAGGGACCCCACAATTTCTTCACTAGCTTCTTGCAGGATTCCTGGATATATCTGGTCAGGACCAGGAGATTTATCCACCTTCTCGCATTCTAATACGTCCAGCACCACCTCTGATGTGAAATGGACTGTCCCCAAGATATGAGCACTAGCTTTCCCAAGTTCCCAAATCTTCATGATAAACACAAAGGAGAAATAGTCATTGAGAACCATGCCCATTTCCTGCGGTTCTACACATACATGTCCATTTTGGTCCTTGAGGAGCCCTATTCTCGCTCCAGTTATTCTTTTTCCTTTAATATATTTGAAGTACTTCTCAAACAGAGTTGTGCTGTTAATGAAGTACATTTGCATAGAGCCATTGACAACAGAAGAGACATAGGCTTGTGTACTTATGGTGGGAATCTTCTAGCGTACTGGTCTATACCTCTCGGGGCCCATCTCTCTTTCATTTGTCACAATCCCATGCCATGGGAAGTGACCTTTTGTACAAATTGGTGCATGTTTCCCTCTGTTATAACCATTTACCCCTCCTTTGAACCCATCCTTTGTTTTTATATTTGTCTCCTTATCACTTCCTTTTGCCTTGTACAGTCATCACTTTTATCATTTAATTGTTCCTGCCTTCCTATCTCCTTTATACTTTCTGGACCCCTTTTCTCTTGATCTGTGCCTAATTGTATGTTCATTTCTAATCCTCCAGTTCTGATGAAAAGATGGTGCCACGATATGTTAATTGTTTCTCCCTCCAGTAGATATTGCCAGACCTGTTGTGCATTTCCAGCATCTTCTGTTATCATTTTCTCCATTTTCTAAGTGAGTTATTTAGCCCATTATGATTGTATACAGTTTGCTCGAGGTCCATTGCGTTGAGCAATGAATGTGAAAGAACAAGTAAAAGCAAATCCTCAAGTGTTTATTTGTGTCGTATCCTATCCTACTTGGAGCTGCTCCTGCCAGGAGATCTGCTGTCGTGGTATATACCTATTTCATCTGTTCAAGGTTTTTGTAAAGATTTGTAGCTCGGGTGCCGGTTGTAGTTGTTGTGGGTGTGTTCACCGAGCTGGGAAGTTGGTTTGCAGACATTTCATCCTCTTTCTAGGTAACATCCTCAGTGCTGTTGAGCCTCCTGTACTGTGTAGGTTGGAATTTATTTGATTTCATTCCTACTGCTTTCAGTTGCTCATTGCAGTGGTCAGTATATTGGGTTGAGGTCAATGTGTTTATTGATGGAGTCCGTGGATGTGTGCCAAGTTTCTAAGAATTCTCTGGCTATCCTCTGTTTGGCTTGTCCTATTATTGCTGTGTTGTCCCAGTCAAATTTGTGGTCCTTGTCATCTATGAGTATAGATACTAAAGATAGCTGATCATGGTGTTTATGATGTTCATGAATGCGGATCACTAGTTGTCTGCCTGTTTGTCCTATGTAGTATTTTGTGCAGTCTCTGCATGGAATCTTGTACACTATGTTTGTCCCACATATGATGGGTTTTGGGTCTTTTGTTCTGGTGAGTTGGCTGAGTGTGACTGTTAGTATACGTGCTGTCATAAATCCGAATGGTTGGAGGATTCTGGCTGTCAGTTCCGAGTTTTTTTTATATATAAGGGAGCACGGTTGGTGTGTTGGGTTGTGGCATGTCCTTGTCACGTTGTTTGTCTGCCAAGCATCTGCAGATGAAGTTGAGGGGATATCGGCTCTTGGCGAAGCCCTTGTAACGGTATTCTTCCTCTCTTCACCAGTCAGGAGTGCTGCAGTGTGTTGCAGCCCTTTTGACCGGGTCCTAATGCAGCTTCTCTCGTGTGTGTTTGGGTGGTTGCTGTTATAATTCAGGATCTGGTCCGTGTGTGGCTTTTCTGTACACTTTTGTACATTCCCCATTCTGTGTTCTTTCTACCATAATATCCAGCAATTTGTTGTGCCATCCTCACAGATCCATGGCAGCTCTTCTGCAACCACTCTGAAATGTCAGTCATCCAACTATGCCGAAGTCCACCTCTCTTTCTGCCCTCTGCATTACTGTTTAGAAGAGATCTCTATAGCTTTGCAGCTTTGATAAATGGTTAAAGTATTGGCACTTTAGTTTCTAGATGTCATACTTTTTCTCTTGCCATGTCAAGCGCCTTGTCTTTTGTCTTATGATCTTTGTGCGGAATTTGAAGTATACAATTTGGCAGGTACTTTACAAAAGCTTCTATTTTCTTCCACAGATTGTTTCCCAGATTTCTAAGGTATACAGAATGTAGCATCTTATGAGCTTTCTTTTCCACCTCAGAGTTATAGAGTCATAGAGACGTACAGCACGGAAACAGACCCTTCGGTCCAAATTGTCCATGCTGACCAGATATCCCAACCCAATCTAGTCCCACCTGCCCGCACCGGGCCCATATCCCTCCAAACCCTTCCTATTCATATACCCATCCAAATGCCTTTTTAAATGTAGCAATTGTACCAGCCTCTACCACTTCCTCTGGCAGCTCATTCCATACACATACCACCCTCTGCATGAAAAGGTTGCCCCTTAGGTCTCTTTTATATCTTTCCCCTCTCACCCTAAACCTGTGCCCTCTAGTTCTGGACTCCTCCACCCCAGGGAAAAGACTTTGCCTATTTATCCTATCCATGCCCCTCATAATTTTGTAAACATCTATAAGGTCACCCCTTAGCCTTCGCTCCAGGGAAAACAGCCCCAGCATGTTCAGCCTCTCCTTACAGCTCAAATCCTCCAACCCTGGCAACATCCTTGTAAATCTTTTCTGAACCCTTTCAAGTTTCACAACATCCTTCTGATAGGAAGGAGACCAGAATTGCACGGAATGTTCCAACAGTGGCCTAACCAATGTCCTGTACAGCCGCAACATGACCTCCCAACGCCTGTACTCAATACTCTTTCCAATAAAGGCAAGCATACCAAACGCCTTCTTCACTATCCTATCTACCTGCGACTCCACTTTCAAGGAGCGATGAACCTGCACTCCAAGGTCTCTTTGTTCAGCAACACTCCCTAGGACCTTACCATTAAGTGTATAAGTCCTGCTAAGATTTGACTTCCCAAATTGCAGCACCTCGCATTTATCTGAATTAAACTCCATCTACCACTTCTCAGCCCGTTGGCCCATCTGATTAAGATCCTTATACAGATGTACAGCACAGAAAAAGACTCTTTGGTCCAACTCGCCTATGCTGACCAGATATCCTCAATTAATCTAGTCCCATTTGCCAGCATTTTGCCCATATCTCTCTCAACCCTTCCTGCTCATGTATCCAACAGATGACATTTAAATATTGTAATTGTACAAGGCTCCTCCAATTTCTGTGGCAGCTAATTCCATACACACACCACCTTCTGTGGCAGCTAATGTCTCTTTTAAATCTTTCCCCTCTCACCTTAAACCTATGCCCTCTAGTTTTGGACTCCTCAACTCCGGGAAAAGACCTTGTCTATTTACCCTATCCATGTCCCTTATAATTTTATAAACCTCTGTAAGGTTACCCTCAGCCTCTGATGCTCCAGGGAAAATAGCCCCACCCTATTCAGTCTCTCCCTTTAGCTTAATCCCTGCAATCCCAGCAACATCCTTATAAATCTTTTCTGTACTTTTTCAAGTTTAATAACATCTTTCCTGTAGCAGGGAGACCAGAATTGAACGCAGTATTCCAAAAGTGTCCTAACCAATGTCCTGTACAGCTGCAACATGACATCCCAACTCCGATAGTCGAGAGTGTGGTGCTGGAAAAGCACAGCATGTCAGGCAGCATCCGAGGACCAGGAGAATCAACTTGTCGGGCAGACACCCTTCATCAGGAAGTGCTTATACCACACTCTCGACTCTGATCTCCAGCATCTGCAGTACTCACTTTCTCCGAGTTGATCCCAACTCCAATACTTAATGCACTAACCAATAAAGGCAAGTGTACCAAATATCACCTTCATTATCCTATCTACCTGTGACCCTACCTTCAGGGTACTAGGAACCTGCATAGCAAGGTCTCTTTGTTTGGCAACATTCCCCAGGACCCTACCATTAAGTGTATAAGTCCTGCCCCTGATTTGACATAGGAAATGCAACACTTTACATTTATCTAAATTAAATTCCTTCTGCCACTCCTCATCCCTTTGGCCCATTTGTTCATCTGATCAAGGTCCCATTGTACTCCGAGGTAACCTTCTTCGCTTATTAACACACCATCTGCCTTCATGTTTGTTATTGGAACAGAACGTTGTATCACATGGATTGGTTCCAGTCAATGTCTTTATAAGGAGTGGTAGTGAAGCTTTATGTGAATCTTAAGGGCAGTAAAGATATAACAGTGTCAGAATTGTTGGCGTGTCTGCCAGCATTGATCTGCTGAACTTGTATGTTTCTGAAATCTGTATGTAACAATTTGTAGGTTTGCACAGTGAGCTGGTGGGTTTGTTCTTGAGACGTTTCATCACCATGCTAGGTAACAATCAGCAGTGAGCATTGGTGTTCTGTCCCATTTGCTATTTGTGTGTCGTGGTTTGTTGTGGGAGATGATATTATTTCCACTTCTGTTTCTGAGATGTTAGTGATTGGGGTCCAAATCTATATGTCTGTTGATGGAGTTCCGGTTTGAATACCAGGCCTCTAGGAATTCCTGCACGTGTCTTTGCCTGTTTCAGGGTGGATGCATTATCCTAGTCAAACTGGTGTCCCTCTTTGTCTGTGTGTATGGATATCAGTAATAGTTGGTCATCTTTTGGTGGCTAGTTGGTGCTCATGTATCCTGGTGACTAGTATCCTGCCAGTTTGTCTGATATAATGTTTGTTGTAATATTTTGTATTTAATGTTCATTCTGCTGGCTGTGGGGTACGGGATCAGTAGCTGTTTCAGTGTGGTGGTAGGTTGATGGATTTTCTTTGACGTGACAGCCCTACTCGCACCAATAAACATCACCCTGGCAAAAGAAACACTGGCCTCACTGCTAGACAAACAGCTGACAGCACCAACTCCATCAGCAAGGACAGCATCCTCAAACTACTGGACCTGTCCCTCACAACTCACTTCACATTCAACAACAAGATATATAAACAAATCAATGGGACACCACATGGGATCACCAATATCTGGATTTACAACAGAAGCAGTTATGCAAAGGTTAGAATGAACAGCCTTCCCGTGATCCAACCTCAGCTTTGGGTCCACTAAGTGAATGACATATTTGTCATCACAAAACGCAACAATCTAGAAGAGACCCACAAACACACAAACCACATTTTTACTGGTATAAAGCACCAAAGAGGAAGAGAACAACGACCGACTCCCCTTCTTGGATGTCACGGTAGAACGAAAAGCTAATAGAGAACTGCAGACCAGCGTTTACAGGAAAGCCACACACACTGACCAGATACTCAACTACAGGAGCAACCATCCCAACACCCACAAATGGAGCTGCGTCTGGACATTACTTAAATGAGTCACAACACACTGCAGCACCCAGGAACTATGAGAAGCCAAGGAGAAACACCTATACAATATATTCAGGAACAACAGTTACCCAATAAGCGCAGTCCACCGATTCCCGCACAACGGACCTAAACAGGAAGACACAACATACCCAGAAACTCTAGCCACCCTACCGTACATCAAAGATATTTCAGAGATGACGACCAGACTACTCCGGCCCCTAATTAGAACATAGAACAGTACAGCACAGAACAGCCCACGATGTTGTGCCGACCATTGATCCTCATGTATGCACCCTCAAATTTCTGTGACCATATGCATGTGCAGCAGTCTCTTAAATGTCCCCAATGACCTTGCTTCCACAACTGCTGCTGGCAACGCATTTCATGCTCTCTCAACTCTCTGTGTAAAGAACCCGCCTCTGACATCCCCTCTATACTTTCCTCCAACCAGCTTAAAACTACGATCCCTCGTGTTAGCCATTTCTGCCCTGGGAAATAGTCTCTGGCTATCGACTCTATCTATGCCTCTCATTATCTTGTATAACTCAATTAGGTCCCCCCCTCCTCCTTTTCTCCACTGAAAAAAGTCTGAGCTCAGTCAATCTCCCTTCATAAGATAAGCCAGTCCAGGCAGCATCCTGGTAAACCTCCTCTGAACCCTCTCCAAAGCATCCACATCTTTCCTATAATAGGGCGACCAGAACTGGACGCAGTATTCCAAGTGCAGTCTAACCAAAGTTTTATAGAGCTGCAACAAGATCTCACGACTCTTAAACTCAATCCCCCTGTTAATGAAAGCCAAAACACCATATGCTTTCTTAACAACCCTGTCCACTTGGGTGGCCATTTTAAGGGACCTATGTACCTGCACACCAAGATCCCTCTGTTCCCCCACACTGCCAAGAATCCTATCCTTAATCCTGTACTCAGCTTTCAAATTTGACCTTCCAAAATGCATTTATCCAGGTTGAACTCCATCTGCCACCTCTCAGCCCAGCTCTGCATCCTGTCAATTTCCCGCTGCAGCCTACAACAGCCCTCTATACTGTCAACGACACCTCTAACCTTTGTGTCGTCTGCAAACTTGCTGACCCATCCTTCAATCCCCTCATCCAAGTCATTAATAAAAATTACAAACAGTAGAGGCCCAAGGACAGAGCCCTGTGGAACACCACTCACCACTGACTTCTAGGCAGAATATTTTCCTTCTACTACCACTCGCTGTCTTCTGTTGGCCAGCCAATTCTGTATCCAGACAGCTAAGTTCCCCTGTATCCCATTCCTCCTGACCTTCTGAATGAGCCTACCATGGGGAACCTTATCAAATGCCTTGCTGAAGTCCATATACACCACATCCACAGCTCGACCTTCATCAACTTTTCTAGTCACATCCTCAAAGAACTCGATAAGGTTTGTGAGGCTTGACCTGCCCCTCACAAAGCCGTGTTGACTGCATTTAATCGAGCCATGCTCTTCCAGATGGTCATAAATCCTGTCCCTCAGAATCCTTTCTAACACCTTACAGACGACCGACGTGAGACTTACTGGTCTGTAATTGCTGGGGACTTCCCTATTTCCTTTCTTGAAGAGAGGAATTACATTTGCCTCTCTCCAGTCCTCAGGTACGACTCCAGTGGAGAGCGAGGATGCAAAGATCTTCGCAAGTGGCGAAGCAATTGCATTTCTCGTTTCCCAAAGCAGCCGAGGACAAATCTGGTCCGGGCCTGGCGACTTGTCAATCTTAATGTTTGACAAAATTTTCAGCACATCAGCTTCCTCTATCTCTATCCATTCCAGAATGCACACCTGCTCTTCAAAGGTTTCATTCACTACAAAGTTTGTTTCTTTCGTAAAGACAGAAGCAAAAAACTCATTTAGGGCTCCCCCTACCTCCTCAGACTCCACACACAAGTTCCCTATGCTATCCCTGATCGGCCCTACTCTTTCTTTGACCATTCTCTTATCCCTTACATAAGTGTAAAATGCCTTTGTGTTCTCCCTAATCCGTTCTGCCAAGCCTTTCTTGTGCCCCCTCCTGGCTCTCCTCAGACCTTTTTTGAGCTCAATCCTCGCCTGCCTGTAATTCTCTAGATCTGAGCTTTACCCTAGCTACCTCCACCTTATGTAAGCTACCTTCTTCCTTTTGACGAGAAGCTCCACTGCTCTCGTCATCCAAGGTTCCTTTACCTTATCCCTTCTTGCCTGTCTCAGAGGGACATATTTATTCATCACTCGCAACAACTGTTCCTTAAACAGTGTCCACATGTCTATAATGCCTTTACCATGAAACAATTGCTCCCAGTCCATGCTTCCTAACTCATGTCTAATCGCATCATAGTTTCCTCTTCCCCAATTTAAATATCCTCCCATTTTGCCTAATCCTCTCCTCCTCCATAGCTATGTAGAATGTGAGGCAGTTGTGGTCACTATCACCAAAATGCTCTCCCACCACAAGATCTGATACCTGCCCCGGCTCGTTTCCGAGCACCAAACCTAGAATGGCCTCTCCCCTCATCGGCCTGTCAACGTACTGAGTTAGGAAACCCTCCTGAACACACCTTACAAAAACAGCTCCATTCAAATCTTCTGCTCAAAGGAGGTTCCAATCAATATTGGGAAAGTTAAAGTCACCCATTACAACAACCCTACTACGTCCACATTTTTCCAAAATTAATTATCATGGTAGCCCAAAAATCTACCACCAAACTAAAACAAATATTAATGAATTTAAAGGATCCTGTACCCACAGCCAGCAGAACGAACCTAATATACAAAATACCCTGCAACAACTGCAACAAACATTATTTTGGACCGACGGGCAGGAAACTAGCCACCAGAATACATGACCGATTCTCATTGGTATCCATACACATAGATGAAGAGGGACACCAGTTCGACTGGGACAATGCATCCACCCTGGGACAGGCTAAACAAAGACACATGCAGGAATTCCTCAAGGCATGTTATTCAAACTGCAACTCCATTAACAAACATGTTTCTTTGGACCCCATTTACCAACTTCTCAGAAACCAAACTGGAAATGATATCACCCACCACAACAAACCACGACATTTAAGTAGCAAGTGGTACAGAACATCAACGCTTCACCGGAGACTCACTGATGATACTACCTAGCATGGTGATGAAACACCTGAAAACAAACACACCAGCTCAGCGAGCAAACCTACTTGAGCTACAAATCTTCTCCAAAATCTCAAACACCTATCTAATATTTTATTGTTTGTAGGTATTTCTTTCCACGGCAGCTGTTAATAAGACACTTCTGGAACCTCGAACAGCAGAAGGAGTTCATGGAAATCTACCACTCCATACGGGCTGAGGCTTACCCAAATGCTGTGAAGAATTTGATCAAAGCAGTGTCAAGATTTCCAGACAAAAGACTGAAAAACCAACTATTGCAACTTGGCACTAAAGTAGGTACACAAATATGTTGCATTAGGGAATGAATAATTCCCAAGTTTATTGCTTTGAAAAGTGCATTTGCTGAATGTTGTGCCACATTGATGCACGAACAAGCTATACTATGGAGTAAGGCTGTGAGCCGAGGGTGTGGAGAGATCAATGGGAGGGGGGTGTGGGGCTGGGGGGAAGGTAGCTGAGACTGCGATAGGTAGACGGACGTGGGGGTCAGAGAGGAGGCTGGAGTGGATAGGTGGGAAGGAAGATGGACAGGTAGGGCTGGTCGTGAGGGCGGTGCTGAGTTGGAAGATTGGAACTGGAATAAGGTGGGGGAGGGGGAATGAGGAAACTGGTGAAGTCCAAGTTGATGCAGTGGGGGTTGGATGGTCCCAAGGCATAAGATGAGGCATTCTTCCTCCAGGTGTCGGGTGGTTAGGGAGTGGTGATGGAGGAGGCCCAGGACCTGTATGTCCTTGGGGGAGTTGAAGTGTTCGGCCACGGTGTGGTGGGGTTGGTTGGTGCATGTGGTCTGGAGATGTTCTCTGAAGCACTGTCCGAGTAGGCGTCCTGTCTCCCCAACGTAGAGGAGGCCACATCAGGAGCAACGGATACAGTAAATGACGTGTGGAAGTGCAGGTAAAACCCTGATGGTTGTGGAAGGCTGTTTTGGGGGCTTGGATGGAGGTGTGGGTGCAGGTTTTGCAATTCCTGCAGTGGCGGGGGAAGGTGCTAGGAGGGGAGGGTGGGCTGTTAGGGCATGTGGACCTAACAAGGTAGTCATGGAGGGAATGGTCTTTACAGAAAGCGGATGGGGTGGGGAGGGAAATGTATCTCTGGTGGTGGGGTCTGTTTGTAGGTGGCAGAAATGGCGGAGAATGATGCCATGTATGTGGAGGTTGGTGGGATGGAAGGTGAGGAACAAGGGGGTTCCATCCTTGTTTCAGTTGGAGGGGTGGGGTTCAAGGGTGGAGGTGCGGGACATGGATGAGATGCTTTGGAAGGAATCATCAACCACGTGGGAGGGGAAATTGCGGTCTTCTGCCTCCGGACCCTCCAACCCCATGTGGATTACATCAGTTTCCTCATTTCCCCTCACCCCACCTTATCCCAGTTCCAACCTTCCAATTCGACACCGCCCTCGCGGCCAGCGGTGTCACGTATCCAACACCTACCTGTCCATCTTCCTTCCCACCTATCCACTCCACCCTCCTCTCCGACCTATCACCATTACCCCCACCTCCATCTCTCCACCCCCTCGGCTCTCAGCCTCATTCCTGATGAAGGGCTTTTGCCCGAAACGTGATTCTTCTGCTCCTCCGATGCTGCCTGACCGGTTGTGCTTTTCCAGCACCACAATCTCGACTCTGATCTCCAGCATCAGCAGTCCACACTTTCATCTATACTATGGAGTAGCAAGGTGCAGGTTGTGACTGATTATCTGAATGTTGTCTTTCCAAGAAGGTGAGGAAGAAAAAGTGAACAAATAAACCTCGGCTTTTACAAAGCTCCTAGCAACCATTAGTGTGCTAGGTAGAAGCCACAAGACAACTCACTTACCTAACATCTTAATTAACAGAACTATAAGACCTAAAGTAAAAGGGGAAAGAGAATGGATACGAGTGTGCCATGATGACAGGTTGAGGGTTATTTTGTAAGTTGGGATGTAGTGATTGTAACAAAGTCAGCCAGGTGGATCCCATGGAATATGAGTTCCCTGATTGGGGCTGTTAACCTGGTCCAATCAGGGAGCCCTGGCTGACAGATATAAACAGGAGTCATAGAGGTCCTGTTCGCTCTGAGGAATATGGACCAGTGTCAAGTATGTGTAAATAAAGGATGATTGGATACTAGCTTCTGTGGTGTTATTTCAGGTGAGAATGATTTTCAATAACATTTGACACATAACAAAAGTAGAACACTTAAAGGGAAAGCACCGAAATATAACCAATAAGAAAAGGCACTTCACCTTGAAAGACTAGATAGTCACAACATTAAGGACATGCTGGACGTATGTGACATATAAGACATCTAAGTGTAGATTTGAAAGCTGTCTCAAAGATCACAGGTAGCTGGTGTAGGAAATAGAAATGTCAAATGGGATTGCTGTTTTCAGTTTAGGAGTTAAAAGAGAAAAACAACAAAAGTTCTACCCTACAGTGAACCCATGTTACACCTGATCCTTGAACACAGGGGACAATAGTTCTGTCTTTAAGCAATGGCATCCTTTTGAGACATGAAGGTTCAGTTGGGGCGCTTGAGAGTTACAAGCTAGCCAGGAAAGACCTAAAGAGAGAGCTAAGAAGAGCCAAAGGGAACATGAGAAGTTGTTGGCAGATAGGATCAAAGAAAACCCTAAAGCTTTCTATAGGTATATCAGGAATAAAAGAATGACTAGACTAAGTTTAGTGCCAATCAAGGATAGTAGTGGAAAGTTGTGTGTGGAGTCCAAGGAGATAGGAGAAGCGCTAAATGAATATTTTTCGTCTGTATTCACACTGGTAAAAGACAATGTTGTTGAAGAGAATACAGAGATATAAGCTACTAGACTAGACAGGATTGAGGTTCACAAGGAGGAGGTGTTAGCAATTCTGGAGAGTGTGAAAATAGATAAGTTCCCTGGGCTGGATGGGATTTATTTTAGGATTCTTTGGGAAACCAGGGAGGAGGTTGTATAGCCTTTGGTTTTGATCTTTATGTCGTCATTGGCTACAGGAATAATGCCAGAAGACTGGAGGATAGCAAATGTCCTCCCCTTGCTCAAGAAGGGGAGGAGAGACAATCCTGGTCATTATAAACCAGTGAGCCTTACTTCAGTTGTGGATAAAGTGTTGAAAAAGGTTATAAGAGATGAGATTTATAATCATCTAGAAAGGAATAAGTTGATTAGGGATAGTCAACACAATTTTGATAAGGGTAGATCGGGCCTCACAAACCTTATTGAGTTCTTTGAGAAGGTGACCAAATAGGTGGATGAGGATAAAGCAGTTGATGTGATGTATATGGATTTCAATAAGGTATTTGATAAAGTTTTCCACGGTAGGCTATTGCACAAAATACATGGGAGGCATGGGATTGAGGGTGATTTAGCGGTTTGTATCAGAAATTGACTAGCTGAAAGAAGACAAGGTGATGGTTGATGGGAAATGTTCATCCTGGAGTTCAGTTACTAGTGGTGTACCGCAAGGATCTGTTTTGGGGCCACTGTTGTTTGTCATTTTTATAAATGTCCTGGATAAGGGCATAGAAGGATGGGGTAGTAAATTTGCAGATGATTTGTGAGTTGTGGATAGTGCCAAAGGATGTTGCCGGCTTTAAAGGGGCATAGATAAGCTGCAGAGCTGGGCTGAGAGGTGGCAAAAGGAGTTTAATGTGAAAAAGTGTGAGGTATTTCACTTTGGGATGAATAAAGAGTGCTGGGCTAATGCTAAGATTCTTGACAGTGTAGATGAGCAGAGAGATCTCGATGTCCATGTACATAGATCCCTGAAAGTTCCCACCCAGGTTGATCAGGTTATTAAGAAGACATATTGGTGTGTTAAGTTTTTATTAGTAGAGGGATTGAGTTTCAAAGCCATGAGGTCATGCTGCATCTGTACAAAACTCTGGTGTGGCCGCACTTGGAGTATTGCATATAGTTCTGGTCACCGCATTATAAGAAAATATCGAAGCTTTGGAAAGGGTTCAGAGGCGATTTACTAGGATGTTGCCTGGTATGGAGGGAAGGTCTTATGAGGAAAGGCTGAGGGAATTGAGGCTGTTTTCATTCCAACGATGAAGGTTGAGAGGTGACTTAATTGAGACATATAACATAATCAGAGGGTTAGATAGGGTAGATAGTGAGCGCCTTTTTCCTAGGATGGTGATGTCTAGCATGAGAGCATAGCTTTAAATTGAGGGGTGATAGATATAGGGCAGATATCAGAGATAGTTTCTTTAATCAGAGTAGTAGGGGCATGGAACACCCTGCCTGCAACAGTAGCAGACTCGCCAACTTAAAGGGCATTTAAATGGTCAATGACTAAACTTATGGATGAAAATGGAATAAGATAGGCTTCAGATTGGTTTCACAGGTCGGTGCAACATCACGGGCCGAAGGGCCTGTACTGTGCTGTAATATTCTATGTTCATCTTATTCAGAAGAAAAGAATCCTCCACCCTCCATTAAAATAAAGTTTTAATTATTTAATTCTTAACATATCTGCTAAATTAGATATATCAGCTTATTGGGGACTGTCGATGAGTTGCTGCTTTTTAAATCATTTATTCTCCTGAAATTTTAATTGTTTTTTGATCTAATTGATGACTCTGCTGAGGCAAACAACCTAGCTTTTGACACTGAATACATTATTTACTTAATTCCGATGTAGGAAGCTGATTTTATTTTGGCTGTCAATGCATTTACATTTTTTCATATTGTTCTGTATTTAATTTAAGGTTCAGGAAGGTATCCACCCAGAAATCTCCCAGCTGTATTTGGTGGCAAAGCCTTTCTCGGGACGTCCATTAGAAATACGATACATTAATGCACGCCAGATGGTGAGCAATTGGCTGAAACCTTCTAAGAAGTCTATTTCTGTGAACTATTAAGCAGGTTTAATTAACGACACAGCTTAATGGAACTCTGCCATGCTGTGTTTTCAATGTTTTTGTTGAGATAGTGGAGTAATTTGTTGGGCATTTTTGTAAAGTGAAATTTCATGGCTTGTTTTCTTTCAACAATATTTAAGTCCCATTTGAAATGAAAGGAATAGAGGAAATGTTACACCCATTTGCTTGCTTTCCCCCTCTTTCAACTGCTGTTATGTTCTTAGAAAACCTTGAGCAAGGTGATGTTTCTGACTCCACACTTGCCTACCTTCATCATGCGCCATCGCCTCCGGAGCCACATAATGGAGATTCATCATTTGGACCAAGCTCTCAATGTCTTCGGTGTTCACAACCTGTCAGAGGATGAACTGAGGACTGTGAGTAAAAAAGAATTGATGTTGTGTAGTTTACATAACAACAACAACTTGCATTCATTTAATGCCTTTAACAGAAGTTTATTCCAATGAAAATAGAGGCCAAAACAAAGAAGTGCCATTTGTTTTGAGAAGGTATATTTTAAAGAAGTCATTGAGGAGGCAAAGAAGAGTAGTTTCTAGAAAGGAATTCAGCTACTTAGGGCCTGGATGGCAGAAGGCACAGCCACCAGTGATGGGGCGAAAGAATTGGAGGAGCGCAGATTTCTTCGGTTGTGGGGCTGGAGTAATATAGAGACAGGAAATTGATTTTGACCGGGTTGACCTGCCAGTGAAGTGCACTGGCCAGTCATCCATATGCACAGTGAAATGGTGGCCCTTATTCTGAGGCACTGGTCTCCATGATATCAGGCAAGCATGTTGTGGGGCACCAAACAAACATCCCAGTACGGCTTGCAAAATCATACAGTGCTGGCCACTAACAATGTTAAGGATGGCATGTAGGTTCCAGTGCAGTAAAAACCTACATTGTTTTTGTCAGACCATAAGAAGTACTTTGAATTAGAAGCAGACAGTATTGTCTTGTCATTTGGAAAATAGCATGTACTTTAGGTGGGGTTAGAGGGGCCTGAATGGGAGAAATATTTTTTTACATCTTGAACCCATTGTCTCAAAGTGACCTTGTGAATGGATTTTGTTTATAATATCCCACCGTGTCCTTTTCAAATTTGTGCTTGGGTGACATAATGCAGAGAGAATGTAAATGTGGATAGTGTCATTAAAAGAGTTGTTTATTAGCTAGGGTTTTCTTTCATTTCTCCACCATGCTAATGATACATTACTAACATTGTAGACTTAATTGTTACTCTGCTGAATAAACAGACCATTATCATCAGATGCATGTGTGGAGCTGATGTTTTGAGCCTAGCCTGTCTGAACTTGGTGAATGAAAGTCTTGAACAGATTCACCTATTTGTCGTTCAGATGTGGAAACCACTGCTGGGCTTGACTTGAATCAGTCGGTGATGAGCGGAATATTGTGCTGTTTTTATCTATGTTTTCATGTATTAACCTTCTGATGTCGTCTTGTTCAATGAAATGTTATTGTTACAAAATATAAATATGTCCATCACTAGATTAAGGAAATCTTGTCCAACATTTTACCCGATACCTTTGGCTTGACATTTCATTTCTCATATAGCTCTTTTAAAAGTCAACCTTAGTTTTTCAGGGATCAAAAGCCACTGGCTGTCCACCCACTCCCACCCATACACACTCAATAAAGAAGTTTCAATGGGTAGGAGAAGCTATCCAAAAAGCTCTGTTGTGAATCTGCTTAGCTATCAAGAACTTCTTAAAATGATGCTTTATTAACATCACCCAATCGTTTCCCTGTGAAGGCACAACCACAACTGAAGGTGAACCTATCCAACTGCAGCCGACCATCCCTCAATAGGATACACTCATCTGTATAATAGCAACAGTCTGGAAGCAGTTAGCTGATCCATGTATAGGTTCCTATGGCAGCCCACAGTATGCAAACCCCTGCAAATAATGCTTTTTAAAAAGTTGACTACTTAAACTTTCGCGCAAAACATTGATGTCTCAGATTTGACTTTTACACAGGTATGTATGCAAATTGCAAAAAAAAAGTTTCATATTATTTTATATTATTTGTTTCTCCATTTGTCTCTGAGAGTGTAGTTTGTCTGATCAATGTTTTGTGGTTCTGATTTCAAGGCATGTTATATAAGAGGTCTGAACTCAGTGCACCTGAATGCAGCAGAGTGTAAGGAATGGTTAACCAAATGGGTGCAACTTTCTAAGAAGTTAAAAGGTAAAAGTTTACAGAGCAAGTGCCTCTTATTACTGATAATATAATGGCTGTCTTTTGGTCGCTATAAAATCACAGACTTCTAAAATGCAGGAAGGTGGCTGGCTTTTTGAAAGTATTATCACTAAATCTGTTTCTCATACCCTTTGGAAATTTTTGCCTCCCATTTATTCAGCCATTCTATTTTCACAACCGTTTCCAATACGGAATTCCCTGAACTAACAGCGGTTTGCCTGATTCCATATAATTAACTAAGACACCATGGTGAACAGATGCTTCGGGCAACTACGTTATTTTTTCTTGGATATGGTAATTCATGAATAGCAAGTTGAAGACCAAGCCTTTCCCCACAGGAAGGGAAATTGAGAAAGGGATATCTCAACTCCAGAAGTAGGGAAGAGGCCGCATGCCTAGCTAATCTATGAGAATGGATAGAAATGCCTGAGGTAGACACACCTAATGAAACTGTCTTAGGCCAAATACAAAAGCTAATGTTTTGCTTCCACAAATGCCAGTGACATGAATGAACAAATGGTCTGTTTTGGTGTTTGATGGTCTGTTTTTGGGTTGATTATAATCCCTACAATGCAAAAGGAGGCCATTTGGCCCACTCGGACCCAGTCCCCTATCCTATCCCCATCACCTTACGTTTACAATAGTTTATCCAAATATCCTACATATCCCACATATCCCTGAACACTATGCGCAATTTAGCACAGCCAATCCACCTAACCTGCACACCCGTTGCACTGTGGGATGAAACTGGAATACCCAGAGGAAACCCAGCAGATAGGAGTTTAATTTAGATAAATGCGAGGTGCTGCATTTTGAGAAAGCAAATCTTAACAGGACTTATACACTTAATGGTAAGGTCCTAGGGAGTGTTGCTGAACAAAGAGACCTTGAAAGTGGAGTCGCAGGTAGATAGGATAGTGAAGAAGGCATTTGGTATGCTTTCTTTTATTGGTCAGAGTATTGAGTACAGGAGTTGGGAGGTCATGTTGCAGCTGTACAGGATATTGGTTAGGCCACTGTTTGAATATTGCGTGCAATTTTGGTCTCCTTCCTATCAGAAGGAGGTTGTGAAACTTGAAAGGGTTCAGAAAATGTTGACAAGGATGTTGCCAGGGTTGGAGGATTTGAGCTATAGGGAAAGGCTGAATAGGGTAGGACCATTTTCCCAGGAGGCTGAGGGGTGACCTTAGAGAGATTTAGAAAATCATGAGGGGCATGGATAGGATGAATAGATAAAGCCTTTTCCCCGGGGTGGGGGAGTGCAGAACGAGAGGGCATATATTTAGGGTGATCGGGGAAAGATATAAAAGAGACGTAAGGGACAACCTTTTCACACAGAGGGTGGTACGTGTATGGAATGAGCTGCCAGAGGAAGCGGTGGAGGTTGGTACAATGACAACATTTAAAAGGCATCTGGATGGGTATATGAATAGGAAGGGTTTGGAGAGATATGGGCCAAGTGCTGGCAGGTGGGACCAGATTGGGTTGGGATACCTGGTCGGCATGGATGGGTTGGACCGAAGGATCTGTTTCCGTGCTGTATATCTCTATGACTGTAAGAGGTGAATGTACAAACTCCACACAGACAATTGCCCAAGACTGGAATTGAACCTGGGTCTCTGGTGCTGTGAGGCAGCAGTGCTAACCACTGAGTCATCACGCTGTCCTAATATGGAATAAACCTTGACACTAGGAAAACTTTCTCCTTCTCTTCAAGTAGTGCCATGGCAATGAAACACATGGCCTTTGGTTTAATGTCTCATAATAGTACAGCACTCCCTCACTACTGTACTGGAATGTCAACCGAGATTTTTTGTTTTATCTACAGTGGGCCGAATTTTCCAAATGACCAACCTTCTAATATTCATTTCTCTTTCTCACTGTAGAATCAATAGGGATAATTTATCCTCATTGCTCTTCTGAACCATTTATTGCAATCAGTGTCGCGCTCATTCAGTCTATGCTTACCATTTCCAAGTATACACTTACATTGCTTGGACAGTATTGTATCTTTGTAGGTGTTCCATTTGTAGTGTTTTAAACTTCTGTAATTTTTTTAAAGCTCTTTCTCTATTTCTTTGAGGTTAGACTTTTTAAAGAGAAAGGAGAGAGAAAAGGTCAGACTCACTGTTTAATAGAGTGGTGAAGATTTTTCCCATTTGTGCTATTGGTGAAAATTCTATTTTGCTCTGTTTGGAGAGTCACAGGTTTCTGAAAAAATAAAACTGTAAGAGCTGTGGTCAGGATAGGAGTCACATTTTTACATAGCTAGGTTTTTTTTGTAATAGTGGTAAATACATAAAAACATCTACCAGTTCGAAATTTAAAAAAAAACTGAAATACTTTCTGATTTCAGATTCTGAAGCCTCGCTGCTGTTACATAGCATGGTGTTACTTTCCACAAATTACCACAATTCCAGAAAAAGCAAGTAAGCCTTAGATGGGCAATTCCAGTTTTGCATTTGTTTACCTAAGACATCTGTGTTGTGTTGACAACGTACTATTCCTACATTACTGCAAGAATGAGACTCCAGAATTCAAAAGATTGTCATAGCTAGCCTCTTATTGTGTAATGATTGTGTTTGGAGGCAGATTTCCCCTAATGAAATTCAATGCATTTATCTGAGTGAAAAAGAAAAATATGTATTCCATCGTTTATTTAAAAGCGCACACATGAATTAATTTAAAAGAAACAATGCTTTTGGACCAATACTTTTATAGCTTACTGCAGTGGGAGATCATTTTTGATATGTTTGCAGTCAAGTCATGTGCAAATTTTTGATTGTTGGAAGATTTGACCAGTAGTAAAGGGACACTTAAAATTGCTATTAAAATAAGAGGTTAATATAATGTCATAAGTTATATGCAAATGCCTTAGCAACTTCAGACAAAGCCAAGTGTGTGATCAAATGCAGCAATGTTGCAGTCAAAGCTGCACTGCTCCTTCCTTTGCTTTGTGGTAAAGGCATGTCACTGTCTGGCTCATTATTCAAATGCTTTGAGTAACATGAAACTTGGACTATATAAACAACATCTTTTTTTTTAAAAAAAGTCACTGAATACTTCTTCAAATTTTCCCCATTTCACTTTTCACTTAATGCAGCTATTGATTTTGCAGTTGAAATACAGAGGGGACATGGAAAATTCACCTTTTGCATAGTAGATTGAACTCATGACCAACCTAATGCTTATGATTCACACTCCAATGCTAAAGATATTCAGGTCAATAATACCAAAACTAAAGCAAAATATTGCAGATGCTGGAAATCTGAAATAAAACCAAATTCTGAAAACACTCAAAAGCTTAAGAATGAGAAATAGAGTTAACGTTTCAGATCATTGACCTTTTGTCAGAACTCTGCTGGCCAAACACATTGAAGTACCTGATGTCAAGTGGGGCTAGATCTACTGTTTTAAGCATATTTATGGCACTCTGATATTTCATTAATGGCCATATAAATTGGTGTTAGTGCATTTTTTGGAGAGTATTTTTGCATTTGCTGAATGCTTTAAGCTTGTAGCTACCTGTATAATCAAATAGAATGTCATGTCTTTGTCAAAACTGCTGGCACAGTTTACTGAGGGATTGTTATAAGACACTGATTTGAATATTTAACTCAACTCAAAGGGAAAAAAGTGATGTTTACTTAATTATCTGCTGCCCATGTTAATTCCTCTGCCAGTAATAGGCAACAAGAGTGAGTGCAAATTAGTGGTAGCTTCTACACTGTCTTACTTGAAGTATTGCTGCCTACTATATGCCCATATTGTTTTGATTTCATCTTATTTTTTTAAATATCATTCGTCCCAGTTCCTGTTTCACACTACACTTTGTGATGTAGTTCCACCGCACTAGCACACTGTCACCTGAGCAATGAGTTTTGCTATTCAAAATATATGGTTGCTTCATGACAGTAAAGTAGAAGCACTGATGCCAAGAATTCAATAGGAGGAGTCTACCAGAGCTTGAATATTGTGCAGAGTCATTTTTTTTCTTAAATTCAAAATTCTGACTCTGCTACACTGTAGAATCCTGGATAATTGTTGCTGTTTATGTAACTCAAGTTAGGTTTACTTCTCCTACTTTCCACCTCAATCTTTATGCTGCAATGCTGTGTGATGTGTTTAGAGTACCTTAGGTACAGAGGAGTGGAGCTGGAAATATTTCTTTCAAAGTTGAACAGAAGATGATATAGGTGGTTTTCATCTTAAGCATCCAGCCAGTGGCTGAATGGATTGCCCTGCAAAACATCTATCCAATTGAGAGTGAAGATGAAAAGAACCTCCCAAGCTCTGTCCTTTCCAAACAAGGGCAGCAAGTTGGCATCTGAAACTGTGCCATTTATTAACACAAGTGAACAACTTGAATCGTTTTGTGAATTTCGAGTTTAGATTTCCCAAACAGTGGGCATGAACTAACATTACTCAGCAGGCATTTGAATTAATAGCACCTACATTGCACTGATAACCTGCTTATATGTTCCAGTACTACTGATTGTTTCTTTGGAATTGCACATCGCATAAGAGATTTTTAAAAAAAGTTTACTTGAAATTTTTTTTTAATGTGAAGATGGATACCTTCATTTCATAAGTATTTTTATTCAGAGATGTATTGTGAGTGGATATGTGTTTGGAATGCTAATGAGGTTTGTGCATAAAATGGCCTCTGTTTTGGCTCATGTCAATGTGGAAAAATATACGCCTGTTATGTCAATAAAATTATTTTGTGTTCTTTTTGACTTGTTTCGTAATACCAGCACTGGTTGTGCTGTTTATTGACCAGTGCACTAGGCCGAAAGGCTGTTATATCTTGAGTGAATTAGATTTTCCAATATAATATTTACCACATCCAAAAGTGATAGAGCTTCCAGTTCCCTCTGAATGTCAACAATGGACTGTAGTGCCTAGAATGTGCCTCTCAGACAGATAATCAGACAAGACAGACAGTGAACTAAAGGAGATATTAGGAAGGGTTGACTAAAAAGATGGGTTTTAAAAGGGGGAGAGAGAGAAATTTCAAGGTTTGAAGAAGTGTAGTGAATAAGGTTAGCATGGTTTTGTGAAAGGGAAATCCTAACCAATTTATTGGAATTCTTTGAAGGAGTAACACACTATGGATAAAGGGGAGCATATTGATGTACTATATTTGGGTTTCCAGAAGACATTTGGCAAGGAGCCAGATAAAAATTCATTCTATTAAGTAGAGGCTCATAGTATTAAGAAAGGGGGGGGGAGCTGTGTGTAATTGGCTGGCTGGCAAAAAGCATATATCGATCTCTCTCAGATTGGTAACGTGTCAAATGGGATCTCAAGTATTTGTGCTGCTGCTCAACCTTTTACAATTTATACCAGTAACTTAGATGAGGGGGTCAAAGGCATCAGATGATGCAAAGATAGGTACAAAAGCATGTTGTGAAGATGACATAATCTCTATCCTCTGCATCCTGACTGAGTGAGCAAAATTCTGGTAGATGGAGTATATGAGGAAATGTGAAGTTGAGCGTCATTTCCTAGCTGAAAATGTTGCTGGAAAAGCGCAGCAGGTCAGGCAGCATCCAAGGAACAGGAGAATCGACGTTTCGGGCATAAGCCCTTCTTCAGAGTTCCTCTTAGCCACATTGTGTCTAAGCAAAACAGTCCCAACTTCTTCAATCTGTCTTCAAGTGAATTTTTTCATCCCTGGAACCATTCTTAAATGGCTGCTGCACTCTCTCCAATGCCGCCTTCCTGAAGAAGGGCTTGTGCCTGAAACGTCGATTCTCCTGTTCCTTGGATGCTGCCTGACCTGCTGCGCTTTTCCAGCAACACATTTTCAACTCTGATCTCCAGCATCTGCAGTCCTCACTTTCTCCTCGTCATTACCTAGCGCCAATCTCCTGCTTTTTCCTCATACCCTTGCACCCTATTTCTATCCAAATAATTATCTAATACTTTGTTGAATGCCTCAACTGAACCTGCCTCCACTGCACTTCCTGATAGTACGTTGCATTCCATACTTTAACTAGTCACTGTGAAAAAGCTTTTCCTTACCATGCATTTGCTGCTTTTGCAAATCACTTTAAATCTGTTCCCTCTGAATCTTAATCCTTGTACAAGCAGGAACAGTTTCTCCCTATCTACTCAATCCAGACTCAAAATTTTGACAACCTCTATCAGAGTTCCTCTTAGCCACATTGTGTCTAAGCAAAACAGTCCCAACTTCTTCAATCTGTCTTCAAGTGAAATTTTTCAACCCTGGAACCATTCTTAAATGGTTGCTGCACTCTCTCCAATGCCGCCTTCAGATGTAGCAACCATGACAGGACACAGTACTCCAGCTGAGGTTAACATCACCTCTTTGCTGATGTACTCATGTACTTGTATTAATAAAGCCAAGGATACTTTATGGTTTATTAATTGCTCTCAACCTGTCCTGCCATCTTCAATATGTCCAGGTCTGTCTGGACCTGCAACCCCTTTAGAGGTGTACTCCCTATTCTAATTGTCTTTCAATGTTCTTCCTACCAAACATCATTTGCAACCACTATGCTGTTTTATTTAAAGTACAGTATTACTTAAACAGAGAATGACTATCGAATTCCAAGATACCAAGGGATCTAGGTGCTCGAGTGCATCAGTCACAAAAGATTGGTACACAGGTACAATACAATCAGGAAAGCTAATAAGATGCTAGCCTTTATTACAAGAGGAATTCAACATAAAACTAATAGTCCTCCTCTTCAGTTACATAGTATTCAAGATATAGTCTCACCCGTGTCCTAAGTGAAGTTCTGGTCTCCTTAAGGAATTATGTAAATCTGTTTGATATGGTTTAGAGGAGATTTACTAAACTGGTACCTGAAATGAGTGGGTTGTCTGATGAGGAAACAGTGGACAGGCTGGGCTTATTTTCACTTGAGTTCAGAAGAGCAGAAGGTGGAGTAGTTTATAATATACTGAACAGTTCTTGAGAAGGTGTCTGTGGAAAGAACATTTACTCTTTTGGGTGATTCCAAAACTATGGGACGTTGTTTTAAAATTAGGGATCACCCTTTTATTGATGAGGTGAGGGGAAATTTCCTCTGAGGGTTCTATGACTTTGGAATACTTTGCCTCTGGGAGGCAAGGTTATGAATATTCTTAAAGTGGAGACTGATTCCCTTGCCAGACAAGAATCTAAGGTTATCAGGGATAGATGGGAATGTGGAATTCAGAGCACGTCCAGACCAGTCATAACCTCATTGAATGGCAGAACAGGCTTGAAGAACCAAATGCCTTACCTCTGCTAATTTGTACACAAGTCCAGATTTATGGCCCTTGCTGGTAAAAGGCAAGCCTTATGATGGCACAAAGAGAGGGCGGCACAAGGGACTGATGTCAGAGGAGCATGCAAAATAAAAAGGATAAGACTTTCCCCTTACCCACTCATTTCATACTTTTGTTGGTAGAAGCCCTTTTTGTGCTCCTCTTGCTCAATGTGGAAGCTCAGGGACATGGCTGACGTCCCTGACTCCTTCACGTATAGGAAGTGTGTCCAGCTGCAGCTCTTGTTAAACCGCATGACAGCTCTGGAGCTGCAGATGGACTCACTTTGGACAATCCGCGATGTTGAAGTGGTTGTGGATAGCACGTTTAATGAATCGGTCACACTGCAGATTAGGTTTGCTGAGGGAGAAAGGGAATGGGTGACTAAGAGGCAGAGAAAGAGCATAAAGGCAGTGCAGGTGTCCCCTGCGGTCATCTCCCTCCAAAACAGGTACCGTTTTGGACACTTGTTGGGGGAGATGGCTCACCAGGCAGTAGCCAGGTTCATGACAGGGGCGTGCAAATGATTGAATAGGGGATTCAATTGTAAGGGGAGTAGATAGGTGGTTCTGTGGTCAAAAACGAGGATCCCGCATGGTATGTTGCCTCACAGGTGCACGGGTCAGGGATGTCTCAGATCGGCTGCAGAACATTCTGAAGGGGGAGGGTGAACAGCCAGTTGTCGTGGTGCACTTTGGCACCAATGATATAGGTGAAAAATGGGATAAGATCTGACAAGCAGAATTTAGGGAGTTAGGAGCCAAGTTAAAAAGTAGGACCTCAATGGTAGTAATCTCAGGATTGCTACCAGTGCCATGTGCTAGTCAGTAGAAATGAAAGAATAGGCAGGATGAATGCATGGGTTGAAAGATGGTGCAGGAGGGAGGGGTTCAGATTTTTGGGACATTGGGACTGGTTCTGGGGGAGGTGTGGCTATTACAAATTGAAAGGTCTACACCTGGGCTGGACTGGAACCAATGTCCTTGGAGTGCTTTTGCTAATGCTGTTGGGGAAGGTTTAAACTAATGTGGCAAGGGGTCGCAAACCAAATGAGGAGGTTAGTGGACAGTCATAAGGTAGTAACTAAAGCCTGTAAGGAACTAGATGGCATGATGTCAGCCTGACTAAGGGAAAGAGTAGGCAGGGAGTAGGTAATGAATGCAAAGGGACAAGTGGTCTGAGGTGCATTTGTTTTAATGCAAGAAGTATAGTAGGTAAGGCAGATAAACTTAGGGCTTGGATTAATACCTGGGAGTATGATGTTATTGTCATTACTGAGACTTGGTTGAGGCAAGGGTATGATTAGCAGCTAAATATCCCAGGATACACAGAGGAACCTCGATAATCCGAACGACACGGGCAGGGAGTATTTTGTTCAGATAATTGAATGCCGGATAACACAGTTTACCCAAACATCGGGACCTTGCGATCTTGTCTGGATAATCTGAAATTCAGATAATTGAATGCCAGATAATAGAGGTGCCTCTCGATGCTTCAGGCAGGAGAGGGAGGTAAAAGGGGTTAGAGAAGATATCACAGCTGTGCTGAAGGAGGGAAGCATGGAGGACTCGAGCAGTGAGACAATATGGGCAGAGCTCAGAAATAGGAAGGTTGCAGTAACAACTTTGGGAATAGTGATCACAATTCCGTAAGTTTTAGAATACTTATGGACAAAGACGAGAGTAGTCCTAAAGGATGTGTGCTAAATTGGTGGAAGGCCAACTATACCAAAATTCAGCAGGTGCTGGGGAATGTGGATTGGGAGCAGCTGTTTGAACATAAATCCACATTTGAAATGTGGGAGGCTTTTAAAAGCAGTTGATTAGAATGCAGGACAGACATGTCCCTGTGAAAATGAGGGATAGAAATGGTAAGATCAGGGAACCATGGATGACCAGTGAAATTGTGAGACTGGCTAAGAAGAAAAAGGAAGCATATGTAAAGGTCTAGGCAACTGAACAGACAAAGCTTTGGAACAATATCGGGAATGTAGGACCACTCTGAAATGAGGAATTAAGAGGGCTTAAAGGGGTCATGGAATATCTTTGGGATTTTCTTTAACCGTTTCCTAAAGCCTTTTATTCATATATAAGGAGCTAGAGGGTAACTAGAGAAAGGGTTGGCCCACTCAAGGACAAAGGAGGAAAGTTGTGGGGAGTCAAGAGAGAATGGGTGAGATTCTTAATGAGTACATTGCATCGGTATTCACTGAGGAGAGGGAAGTGACGGATGTTAAAATTAGGGTAGACATTTGATTATTCAAAGTTTGTGAGAAGATTTGTAGCTCGGGTGTTCGTTGTTGTGGTTCTGTTCATCGAGCTGGGAATTCGTGTTGCAGACGTTTCGTCCCCAGTCGAGGTGACATCCTCAGTGCTTGGAAGCCTCCTGTGAAGCGCTTCTGTGATCTTTCCTCCAGCATTTATAGTGGTTTGAATCTGCCACTTCCGGTTGTCAGTTCCAGCTGTCCGCTGCAGTGGCCGGTATATTGGGTCCAGGTCGATGTGCTTATTGATTGAATCTGTGGATGAGTGCCATGCCTCTAGGAATTCCCTGGCTGTTCTCTGTTTGGCTTGTCCTATACTAGTAGTACAGGAGGCTCCCAAGCACTGAGGATGTCACCTAGACAGGGGACGAAACATCTGCAACACAAATTCCCAGCTTGGCGAACAGAACCACAACAATGAATAAAATAGTCATAGAGCATGGAAACAGACCCTTTGATCCAACCAATCCAGGCCCATGTTCCCAAACTAAACTAGTCCCACTGCCTGTGTTTGGCCTATCTCCCTCCAAACCAGTCCTATTCATGTACTTATCTAAATGTCTTTTAAATGTTGTAACTGTACCTGCATCCACCATTCCTCTGGCAATTCATTCCACCCACAAACCACTGTATAAAAAGGTTGCCCCTCATGTCTTTTTAAATCTTTCTCCTCTCACCTTAAAATCATGCCCCTTAGTTTTGAACTCCCGCACCCTAGGGAAAAGACCCTGTTCTATTCATTCTGTCTATGCCCCTCATGATTTTATAAATCACTGTAAGGTCATCCTCAACCTCCTGCGTTCCAGTGAAAGAAGTCCCAGCTTATCCAGTCTCTCCTTTAACTCAGACCCTATATTCTTGGCAACATCCTGGTAAATGTTTTCTGAACTCTCTTCAGCTCAATATCCTTCCGAAAACAGGGTGACCAGAACTGGACACAGTACTCCAGATGATTCCTCACCAATATACTATACAACCTCAACATGATGTTCCAATTTGTATACTCAAAGATCTGAGCAATAAAGGCAGGCATGCTGAATGCCTTCTTAACCACCTGTCTACCTGTGACGCAAATTTCAAAGAATAATGTTTCTGAACCCCTAGGTCTGTCTGTTCTACAACAGTACCCAAGGCCCTAAGGGGTGGCATGTCTGTATAATATGGTAGGCAGCCGTCCAGATTTGACTTGACTGCTTGTACAACACACAGTGAGCAGGAGGTGTGAGATATTCAAATTCAGCTTAAAGTCACATGCTCATACAGCACAGATAGCAGCAGTGAAAAGCTGAAAGTTTAAGAATCCCTGGAAAGAAATCCTTGTGGCGATCCTCAAAGAAAAATATTTGAGTGAATGCAAAAAGCAGTTCAGACCTGCTAAGAGATGCACTGCAACAGGAGAGTTAACAACAACTTGCAGAAGAATTAGTGACTCCCGAACAGATATTGGCTGCATCGCAAGGCGATGGTCTGTGGGAGCAGTCCCAATCCGGAGTTCAGCAGCAAGTGAACAGACATCAGAGTTTCTGTGAGTAAAGCTTAAAATCCCAGTGGGTCAGAAGAAACACAAATGGTATGGTAATCTAGGCTGAAAAAGCAAGAAGGTAAAAAAATTACTTAAAGCTCAGATCATCACCATAGTGACTGGCCATCATAACAGCTACATAAATGGAAGTAGAGGGCCACAAAAGAAATACAAATCTGAGATGCAGACCTCGTGACATCACAAAGCCAGTGATTAAAGAATTAATGTTGGACAGATTAAAAGCCTAAGCAGACCTGAACTCTAACAGTAACAATGTTTGAGAAAGTCTATTTCAGGCAGTGGAAATGGTGGAAGATCCTTCATAAGAACCACGAAGAAGGCTGGAATAGTTTACTTAAACTGCTAGGAGCAGGAATCATTCAGTAAAACTAACTTAAGTGGGAACTGTTCATCAAAGCTTCACACTGTGGGATTTAAAAGGATTCGAGAAGCTGAATGCTGAATAAATAATTACACTTAAGAAATAGGTCTTTATATTCCCTGGAAGACTCCACATGCCTTAACGAAGCAAGTTGAGAAGTAATGATTAGAAATGGACATCATTTCCAAAATCACAACAGCAACCAAGTAGTGCTTGTGCATGGTTATTGTACCCAAGCTGAAGGGTATTATTCATTTTTGTGTTTACTTTACACAGCTCAAAGTTGTGGTGAGAGAAATTCACCCAATGTCTACAGTTGGTAAACTATTCAGAAGTAGAAATTTCACGAAACTCGATGCAAATAGTGGGTTTTGCAGGATCCAATGGATAAGTAATCAAGATTGTTTCCTATATTCATAACCTCATTTGGGAGTTTTTGTTTTAAGATTCTCTACAGCGTGGAAACAGGCCCTTCGGCCCAACCAGTCCACACCGACCCTCCGAAGAGTAACCCACCCAGACCCATTTCCCTCTGACTAATGCACCTAACACTATGGGCAATTTAGCATGGCCAATTCATCTGACCCACACATCTTTGGACTGTGGGAGGAACCGGAGCACCCGGAGGAAACCCACGCAGACACGGGGAGAATGTGCAAACTCCACACAGTCGCCCAAGGCTGGAATCGAACCTGTGACCCTGGTGCTGTGAGGCAGCAGTGCTAACCACTGAGCCACCATGCCACCACTGTTTCCACTGGTTACCATTTGGGATAACCTCAACTCCACAGGTTTGATCAGAGATGACATACATTTCAAAGCCCTTACAAGCATATGGACTCACCCTTAATGACAGGTGCAAATTCGCCAATAATCTATTCAGTTCTCAGGTCACATTATCACCAGTGCAGGTATGATAATTCATCCTCAGAAGACTAAAGCTGGAGTTACCAACTTCAAAGTCAGTCCAGGTTCTCTAGAGATTCTTCGAGATGGTGAACCAGTGAGCAAATGTTTTGCCTCACTTTGTAACTACTACAAAACCCTTGAGTTAATTCCTCAAGCTGCAAGGGTAGCATTGGAACAGCATCAAGAAAGTGCTTTTGAAAGGATCATGGACATGCTGACATTCATGGATGTCTTAGTGCATATATTCCATCCTTTCCAACCATCATTGCAGCCAATGCTTCAGCCATGGGCTTAGAAGCCAATCTCTTCCAGGAGCAATGGAATGAATGTCACAGATTACATATCATGAGCAATATCAGACACGATACAGTTGTGATTAAGGAGGTGACTCTTGGCTATGTGCACTTGCAAGAAATTCTCAGACTACATCTTTGGTCTAAAAGTAGTTACAGAAGTGGATCACAAATCGTTAATTTCTTGACTGGATGAGAAGAATTATCAGCAAGGATGTCTCTAAGAATACAAAGATTTCAACTTCATCTTATGAGACTCCCTTTGAAACACTATACATGCATGGGAACTGCAGATCTTCTCTCCAGAGCAACATTTCACAGTCTTACCAGGCACGACTTTGAATTTATTCACAAAATAAGTGATATACTCAGTCCACGGGGGCACAGCAGCTAGCACTCTATAATCGACTGAGCCAGTTCTGAAAGGAGCTGTTGCGGCACCAGTGTATCTCACCATGTCAATATTGTGTTGAAGGTTGGCAGACCAAAAACAGGTTGATCATAAAAACATATTTTGAGCACCAACAGCTTTTTACACAATGTGTCATTTACAGTTGTATGACTGGTCATTCCAGCTTCTTTTCGGGAAGATGTTCTCAGGAAGTTGCACCAGGGACACTTGGGGAACCACCAAGTGCAGAGTCAGAGGTCAATCAGAGTTATGGTGGCCTGTATTTCAAAGATATGGAGGATCTCATTACCGATTACAAGACCTGTTCCATTCACAGACCAGACCAATAAAGGTCTTAATACCCATCACATTCCCACCAGACTGTAGGAACATATAATACAGATATTTCTCCCAATGGTTAGAGATTAAGAAGTTGCATACAACTATGGACACAATTATCTGGAGTGTTACACAAGATATTTGAAATGCACGGTACACCTGATGTGTTATTTTCAGACAGACAATTTGCAGCCAGTTCTGGATTTGAACCTATCATAAGCCTGGGTAAGATATCCACACCTGAATGGAGAAACCCAGCATGGGGTCAAGGTAGTCAAGTTGCTAACGAAGAATATTCGACCAAAGAACTTGATTCTACATTTACACATGCAGGACTATCAAGACATATATAAAAGGATTGGTCCTATCTTGAGCAATAAGCGACATGAGGATCAGGGATCTGAAAGAACCAGGTATGATCATCAAAAAGCTGCAGACCAGCAGGGAGTGTATACTGTTTATCCTGCTGAATGGATCAAAAGTGGAGTTGCAGGAACCTTATCCAATTTTGGGTTAATCAACTGGTGGCTTGGAACTAAACTAATGGGAGACTTGAGATCACGAGAGACCTACAGACCTCAGACTGTCAAAGTAAGGGAATCAATGATCTTCAACCCAGCAAACAACCAGCCTTTCAAGACCAAAGAGAACATAATCCAGGAGAATAGTGAAATCTCTAGCTCACTTAAATTAATGAAGTCAGCAAGTTTGGGGTAAGATGGGCTACTTGTAAAAGTAATTCAATACACAAACATACTAATACTAAAAAAAACTTGAGAAGATGTAGATGGCTCTAAAAGGGTTATCACTATGATTTGTGGGCAGAACAGCTTAGGATCTTGAAGTAGTACATCTGGTCTTCCTCAAAGTCTCAGTAACAATGACTATATTAATGTAACCAGTAACTAGTTGCCAACATATAATAAACTATACTTTGTAAACTACAAAAGACTTTTCTAGTTAGACCAGGAAGTGGTTTTCCTGGACCAAGCAGGCCTTGTAATTCCCTACACTTAAAAGAGGATGGTGGTAGCAAGCTTCATCGGCAGTAGCTCATAAACCACAGGAAGCTGCATGCCCAGATAACAGCTTTGTCTCCTCACTGATGCCAAAACTCCAGCTACCGCTATTTTTAACAGGACCTACCACTGGGTAGCTAAAAGATGTGATAGGTAAGTCGAGTAATCCAGGGCACTATTGATTTTGTTTTATTTAACCCATTTTTCTAATCAACCTGGTCAGAAAGATTATTACACACCACTGGAGCAGGTGGGACGTGAACCCAGCCTCCCAGTCAAGGGGTAAGGACACTACCACTGCATCACAAGAGTCCCTGGGGCATTATTAATGATTAACCAACTAAAGTGGCTAAGCTGGAAGGATAATAATAGGTGAGCTGGAATTCTTCTCATTTGACTCCAGTTAACCCTACCAGCATGAGTTAGGCTAAAGAGGGACTTTGCAAAGGAAACCAATCCAGGGAATAACTGGCTAGATAGTGGAAGAAATTAGTTCACAAGCAAAATGTTGTAAATGCCAGAAATTTGAAATGAGACAGAAATTTGATGAACTATGATACAATCCTATACTGCCTTCTATGTATCTCGAACATACTTTTCACAGCTTCATGATGTCCCAAAACACTTTACAGACAATCAAGTATTTTTAAAGTGTGGTCTCTATTGTGACTTAGGAAACACCCACAAAGAGCAATGTTATAAGGTCTCGATAGGGTGTTGCTAAATATTACTGAGGGATAAATTTGGCCAGGGCCCCAGGAAAAGCTCTTCTACTCTTCACAATTAGTGTCATGGGATCTTTTGCATCTACCTGAGGGGGCAGATGGAGCTGTGCTTTCAAGTGTCATCCAAAAAAACAGCAGCACTTTTATGTGCTCAAGACTCAAACTCAAGCATGGAACTCAAACCCACAATATTGACTTGGAAGAAAGATAAAGACAGTTTTAACCAATGCTAAAGAACAATGGTTGCTAACGAAGGAGTAGAGCCCATTCTCAGAGAGCTGACTGATGTGCTAGGTACTCTTCCTACACATGTTTTGCGCTTAGTTTAATGTCGGACTCATTGAGTAACATTTTCACACAACAAGACACCAGACTCATGTTGAAGAAAGTCAACTTTGGAACAGCGGTTCAAAGGGTGAGAGCTTTTATTTAAAAGAAATGATTTGCAGTATTTGCCAGCCGCTGAACTCAATGTTGCCATTTGCGTCAAAACAACAACTTTGCGACACATTGCGATGGAAGGGAGATTTGTGCGCTTTCATGCCTGGAGATGATTTGAGGGGACAATATGATCCTTTTACATTTGAGTGGGGGCGGGGGGGGGGGGGGTGAAAAATAGGGTTGGGGATGAGATAGAAACAGAAGGAAGGGTTAACAACCAACACAATAACAAGGCATAACAGTCAGAAGGAAGCATTTCAGATATGAACCAGCTGGTATTTGTTAATAACACATCAATTCTTGCTGCTTGGTTTAAAGCAGTCTGCTGATGCCCATATGACCTTCATGTTAAACACTTGTTGCCAGTTTATATCTCCAACACAACAGTAGTTTGTGGTCATGTTATAACAGCTGGCATTAATATGTACTTTAAAGCAACAAATTTCAGAAACATTTTAGAAGGAGGTGATTTCCAGTGAGGCCACATCCAGCCCCCTGAAACCAAACACTCAGTTCTCACCCTCTCTTTGGGGCCCCAACAGCCTTTTACACTGATTTTTTTTTTCCTCTCTGTAATATACAGTGTACAATTCACACATTGGTGCATCTTTGTTTTCTATATAAGCAATTGGTACAATGTGGAAGATTGTTGCAAAAAACTGTTAGAAACTTACACACTTGTTTTATAGTAGCTTCTGGTGCAGAACCCCTAGATGTTGGACAAGTAATCTGACAATGATATACAGTATTCTCTAGCTTTCTACCTTACAGTATATTTCTATTTTTGCTGCCCGAGTAGCGCAATCTCTGCATTTAAAAATCCTAGAGACATTGAACATTCAGTATATGAGTGACAAGTCATTTTTTTCCACACATCTGGTAAACACAAAGCACTCCACAGACTCCTGTCTTCCATCATCACCCAGAAAGAATGCCTTTGTTCAGTTGTGCGACTGAGAAACAGCATTTCCAAATAGTCTTCATTAACCAGCCATCACATTTTGAGTCATATTGTACAACAAATTCAATTCACAAAAATAAAACAGGATTCAGTGACTAGCAATGTCGGAGATGTCTAGGGGATTGAATTTGGAAACCATCCTGAAGTCCTGCAGTATATAACAAAACAAAATCTGTTCTGCATTAACTTTGAAACCAAATTGTTCCCACAGTGAGGCACGTGCGCTTACCCATTCACCAAACACTTGCATTTTTTCCCCTCATTGTAGTCTGAAAGACTAACCAAAGAGACTTTCTTGTCACAATGACTGTCAATGCCGTATAATTATAACATTGATTTTCTCCTTAATGGGGCAGCAGCAGGAAATATTCTATTCCACATAAAATAGCTACCAACCCATTTGCACCAATCTGGTCACAAGGCAGTTTACAAAGTGCAATAGTGACATCTGTTGGCAGAGAATCATATTTAAATTTCCTTTCTCTGGTACCTCATTTGTTTAAGAGCAATACAACAACATTATTAATCACTGGAAGTGTGTTCTTGGATCTTTGTAAATGCCCAGTCCTGGAGAATAGACCATTATCTACGTCATGTACCAGGTATGATCAAGAACTCTCAAATTAGATTTAAATACAGTATCAAAATTCCTAGGTTGCACCCAAATAAGATACTTTTAATTTCAGCCTTAGAACAATTGCACCAATGTGACATTTATCAATTTTTCCAGATAGCTATCTCTATGGCCTATGAATCAGACAAGCCTTTATGCCCCACCGTGTCCTTTTGACCTATCTGGTTTACTTTTCAACCATCTGTTGCTCTCTTCCTCCAAGATCAACTTGTAAACCAGACAGCAAAAGTCCACTTGTCATCTGACTTTCAAGGCCATGTGGTTCATTGGCTATATTTAGCTGCACTCAATTCCCACTTTCCCAGCCTCACAAAACATAGCACCTGTTTCAAACACAATCATGTGCTCACACATGCAGATTTTGTTTTAAAAATGTAATGATCCTACAGTTACACCCACTATATTTAAAACAGAACTTCATACTCAGCTATGTCTACTATATCCTTATTGGGGGGCAGGGGGAGAAATCTGGCTGGTGATCAACAAGTGATCCCTGAGCATGCCAAGCTTTTTTAAAAAAGTTTTGATATTTAGTAATATGACATATTTAAATAAATAATGTGCTGCCCAATTATCAATCTAATTTTACAAAGTGTTTCAAAAAAAGATTTATGAATCACTGGGGTGGGTTGGACTCAATGTCCTTCCTTAAGAGTGAGGAATTTTAAAAACAAGAATTAAACAGGATTATATAAGACTCTTCACACAAGTCATTTGTTTTGAAGTATCAGACACCTTTGGTAGAGATTGGCTGAAACATCTAGAATTTTAAAAAAATGATTGATAGCAAAATTAGCTAAACACTCTCCCCATATCCACTTCTGGAATCCCCAGAAAATGGCACCCTTCGAGAGTGCAACAGAAATCCTTTCTGTCTAGGTTTGTACTGTATGCATAGACCATTTGGGAATGGAACTAAAATTAGCTGATCCAGTGTTGTATACGGCCCTTAAAGTAGACAGAGAAGAGACCAATTCAATTTTAGTCAATTGCATTCCCATAATGAGGGCTGTGCACTAATCATAGAAACATAATCCTTCTGAATCACAGAGTCCTTAACTGCCACATATCTGGATCTGTCCTGGCATCAGGGAGCACATCCTTCTGTAAGATAGCACATCATTGAGTTACTAATGTGTAGCTGCTGAGTCACCTAACAACAGTGTTTCAGAATGATAGGATGCAGGTTTGTGCCTGAAATTCACAATGTAACTGATTATGGCCCTGGACAAAGATACTGAGCAAACACCAGTTTGATGCTCCAAAGGGAGGAGGAAAAGATGCTCTCATACCAAGAAGCCATTTATTCAGCAGTCTGAGTAGAGTACGAGTTGAGAGAAGAGGATTTTTTTTAAAAAACTGAATAACCCCTCATCTTTTTAAAAGATAAATAAGGCAAAACTTAAAGCAACGTATTGTTTCGAAAACATTAAAATGGCTTAAGCTTAAAAAGGAATGTGCTTAATCATGATTGCTTCCAATTTCTGCAATAAAGCAGCTAATTGGATTGTCATTAGGGCAATAGGTTGGTGGTGGGGTCGAGAGAAATGTCTATTTTATTCCATGATGGCAACATTAATCAGGATTTCTGTATAGATGTGTCACTCTGGCAAATATATGTCTGAGCACACTCACTTATCTTCACACAAAAATCATTCAAATCCAATTTTTAAAAATCATAACCACAAATTTTGATGTGAGAAACCACAACATGTCCACCTACAAAGCCAATAGCTTTGAAAGAGTCAGGATTTTGCAAGGATGGAAACAATTGAAAAATTACACTTACAAGATCTCTACACTTAAATAATATATTTCACAGACAGCATGTCAGCCTAACAGATGCATTTCTCACCAGACAGACTAAAGCAACTGCTGGCCCACTTTAAACCCAGAAAAGAAATTTAAAATGGTACAACTTTAAAATTCTACCCCAGACTGAATTTGAAAAAAAAACTGTTAGTCTCAGATCACCACGTCTTCCTTTGCAGTGATTTAAAACATCTTTAAAAATTACTAAATCAAACCCGCACATTCCTCCCATCAACTTACATCTCTACCAAACTAATGTTTATTGGCAAAGTTGGACTCAATTTAAGGGTCTACATTTCTTTGAGACCCAGCTAAGAGTTCTGGTGAGATGAGAGATTTCTCGCACCGGTGATAATTTTCAGTTTGGCGGGCCCTCCCAAAGCATAACTAGTTTAGGAAGCTGCAAGTAAAAGCACAATCCTGAATCAGAACCAGGCACACAAAAGACACGGCCACCTGATGGCAAAGTTCCACAATAAAATAAAGCCAAGGAACTGATAACCAAATCAGTTGGAGGGTAGAAGGCAGTTGGTATCTTTTAGGGAAATTGTCAGGGTTGGAGATTCTGCTGAGCGGAGATCCTGCCGCAAATTCAAAACAGCAACTCGGTTCGGAAACTCTGTGCAAATTGGTTGAATTCACAGATGACAGCCAAGTGAGGGGATTGATTTGAAAATGCAGCAGAGCTACAAGTAGGTTTGATAAAAATATATAGTAAATGGGTGGCTAATTGGCAAATGAAATGTAATTCTAATCAGTGTCAAGTGTAGGTGAAAAGATACACCCCATAAACAGTCTTGAAATAATTAGGGATAAAATAACTACCTGCTAATCAGGAAGAAATTACACTATTTAGTCTCTCGGTGAAGGATAATGAAATCGGAGGTGGCATGCAAATAAGTCGCGATAGAGTTTTAATAAGATGCAAATACATAAGCTCGCAACTGTTCAACAGTGAGATTCTGAATTTGTAATTGAAGGCGTGAGATAAAAATCAGGAAAAAAAATTCTTGCTGTCAAGAATCAGATTTTCTTCATGGTATTTTCAGACCTTCATTGCCAATAATCATGCCACACTAGGGAGAGGTAAATTCTGCCGAATGCCTATTAACAGTTTGGAGTTTAAACAGAAGAGTGTTGTGGTCGCTTTGCTTGCATGATTTTGGTCAATTCTGTAAATTAGTCTGATGAAGCATCTTCATTTGATCTGAAGCTGTTGGACCTCATGTCTTTCAGTATGTTTTAATGTTACTTCATATTTCCAAACCTAAATTTTTGTTTATAATTTGCAATATTCTATGCAAATGCAAGTGATTAAAATGCATAAATTTAGAAAAAAATAAACTGGTTTTTGGAGATCGATGCTCCTCAACACACAGCTACTGCAAAGCAGCAGTCAGTGGCACAAACAGAATGCTGAACTACAAAGACAACAGTCAAGAGGAGCTGGTGAAAAAAAATCAAATCGGCCTCTAGCCAGTCCACACATCTCAAGTCCCATTTTGGCCACCAAGAAACATTCAAGAGCTGGAGGTGGTGTACAGATGAGTCACAATTAAGGCTGAGGACAAAAGTATAAGAAAAGACTGGAAAAACTTAAGTCACTTCATTTCAAGGATCAATAGCCTAGGAGGGAACTTCCTGAAATTACATGTGTTAAATCCAAAGCATGCCTTCAGACTTTTCACTTCTGTGAAGTCAGCATGGAAGCCCAGTTCACCTTAAAGCTTTGTATGAATTGCACATATGTTCTTTCAGTAGGGTCCTAGATTACAACTTTAAAATTTCTTATGTGCTGGTTGCATATTGTATTTCTGAAATGCTGTTATTTTGCCTCTGGTTACTCAAATTATTTTTTAAAGACGACTTGTTTGGAAAGTGGTGGGAAAGTGCAGGAAAGAGTTGATTTGCATTAAGAGCAGAGACCCTGGAAAAGAGCGAGTGGTACAAAAAAGTTGAATCAATAGAGCTAATGTTCAAGCTTGGAAACCTACAGATGTCAGGGGTTTAACTGCAAAAATGATCACTTCATCCTCAGGTTTTAAACTAGTGAACAGATTTGGCATTTTTACATGACTAAGGAAGGATAAGTTTTTCCAGTAGACTTGAGACGCAGGGACAGTGACAAGTCCTCTTTTATAAAAAGTACTGTTTTGATGAAGACCAGGCCCACTAATAATCTCCCATCCACCGACATTCTTAAACCTACACAATGGGTCGAGGCAAAAATATAAAACGCAACCTGAAACCCATCAAGACCTATTACACACAAGCTCACAACATATGTTACAAAATAGTTTGTGCATTCTCAAATATCAATATTACTGTGCCCAGTACAAAGCTGCAGAACAATCTGATAAAGCATGTGATATGAATGTTTGCAATGACCCTTCACCACCCAAAGTGAAAATAGGCTTTAGTTAGTTGGCATATTTTGAGTTTGAGGTTTAACAAAAGTAGATCTGAGAGGAGAAGAGCAACACCTTTATGGATCTGTTACCAGTTCTGAAAATGTAAGCCCATTCTGAACGGTGGTGGGGGCATCTCCAGGAAAAGATTCACCATCAAAAGAAAATTACCAAATACACAACACCATGACAATGTCAAAACACAACACTGTTTAAAATTTGATATCAGTGGGTCTTCCCACCCTTCCAAAAACAAATATTGCCAAAACATTTTTAATAAAGCCAATGCCCCTTTAAGCTGCATACAATGTGGAAGCAAGTAACCAATAGGAATTATACCAAGAATAAGGTATTTAGTTCAAGAAGCAACTTCTACAAAGCCTGCAATAGTTGGTGATGTATTCAACGTGGGAACAACAAGACCTAAGATCCATTAAGAGAAGCAAATACTTCACTGTTACTACAGCTCTGCACAGCACCAGTTACTTTGGACACCTCAAATTGGCCCCATATTTAGAGCTGCCAGTTTTGCCTTGCAAGATTTCTGTCCAAGAGTACACATCCCCTTTGGGGAAACATCTACTCAAATTACTCAATCTGGCTTCGAGTCTAGAACAATGCAGGCTCTGTTTGAGGCCACAGCCTACACAGTATGCACTACCATAGGAATACTAGAGATTGTACTGATGGAGTCAGAGTTAATGGATTTGAAATACTAACACAAAATGGAGTCTGTAGCATTCTCTCCACAGACGTTAACCATTGCTCTATTGTGCATATGTTTCTGCGACAAAGGGGTAGTCATAGCGTAAAAAAATTAAACATTTAAAAAAAGTTAACATTTTAACATTAATTTCTAGTTTTTGTGACAGAGTCAAACTGCTGTATCCTAAAATTATTTCCTACTTCCATCTCCTGTGTCAGTTAGGTTCATCACCAGAAAGATGTGGGGTTTTTTTCTGATCTGAACATGCTTTGCCAAATTTAAAGCCCTAATTTCAGTCTCCAGCTACAAGATTTTTTTTTAATTTTTTTTTGTTTTACTACAAAAACATCCTAAATAAATAGACATTTAAATCAGCAAAAAGCCAGAGGAAATTGTGCAAACTAGCTGCAAAAATGCATTACATCGTTACGGAGTTTGCTGCAGGGGCTTCCTCTGGGGACCTCTGACCTTCAGACTGGGAACACACATTCTCCACAGTCGGCTCAGGCGTACAAAGGTCACCATCAGGGGCCCTGGGGATGCCATTTTGAAGCTTTGAATGCAGCTGGAACTCCTGTTTAGTACTTTCAGTGTATACATTAGAACCAACATTTACTGAGGAATTACCATCTTCCATTGAGAGAAATTGTACATCACTGTATTTAGAGGTTCCTGTGTTTTCAGAAAAGTGCTCTGTGACAGACACGTATGATGACAATGAGCAATTGGTAGCAGCAATTAAATTTTCTACAGCGTTTTCCTTACTGCAATTGGATTCTAATCCTGCATCCACATAATTCGCCTCCCTATCACTGCAGTTCACACCTACAGAACAGCTCTGGTCGATTTGATAATATAACACTGTGGGGTTGGTTAAATATGTCTGTTCCTCAGGTGTTGAGTTATCTTGAACAGTGCTAGCAGCAAAACACAACACAGGAGAAACAGGAGTCACTTCCGCTTGAATCACAACAGGCGTTGCTAGCCCTTCACAGGCTTCATCAGGTCCAGCCACAGGATCTCCTAATATACAAACTTCAAGGCTGTCTACACTGGTATCCATGGTTACACTAGAACTGGTTAAATCATCCTCCTCTTCCTTTTTCCTGTCCATCTCCTCAGCAGACTGTAAGTGCATGACCGCAGTTTCATTCTCCAAATCATAATTTTCTGCAGTAAATTCCTGATAGTCTTGTACTTCTGTATGTCTATCATTGGAGCAATGGGAAATGGCAGGCAATGGCTGCTGATGATGGTCCTGCTGTTTGTTCTCCAGTTCCAGCTTCATGATAGTGTGCAAGTAATGAGTCCGTACGCGGATGGGGTTAAATTCAATCCGGCCAGCCGCATTAGCGCATCCATCTTTGGAGCACCCACAGGGAAAAGACATCCTGTCCACCTTAAGGAGAAGAGATTGATATTAATAAAGTGAGGATAGTTACACTGAGGTAATATTACCAGACCAATAATTGGGAGGTCAGCACTAATGCACCAGAGACACAGGTTCAAATCCAGCTATGGAAGTTGAGGGAATTTAAATTTGATTAATTAATTAAAATTCTAAAATAAAATGTTGGTCTTATTGAATTTTAACTGTCCTCTAACAGCCTCACAAGCCATTCAGTTGTGACCTGCTGAAGGGCAATAAACATTGGCCTTGCCAGTAATGCTAACAGGTCATTAATGAATACATTAAAAAGTCTAAAGGGCAATATAGCGATATGTTAGAAACAAAATCAGAAATTGCTGGAGAAGCTCAGCAGGTTTGGTAGCATCTATGGAGAGAAAGCAGAGTTAACATTTCAGGTCGAGTGACTCTTCAGCCAATTCTGAAAAACACAGTCACTGGACCTGAAACATTAACTCTGATTTATTTTCAGATGCTGCCAGATGGGCTGAGCTTCTCCAGCAATTTCTGATTTTGTTTTGGATTTCCAGCATCCACAGTTCTGTTTTTTGTATAGTGACTTGCTATAACATTGGTATACCATCACCCTACAAGGCAACCTGTCTCAGTGTGTAGGACCAACTCCATAGTCTGCCACAACAAACTGTTATTCATTGAGTCAGCCATGGTTCACTGGTGGCACTCTCACCTTTGAGTCAAGAGATTGTAGGTTCAATTCTCACTCCAGAGACTTAAGAAAAATGATGCCGACACTCAAGCAAGAGTGCGCTGCATGGTCAGAGGTGCCATCTTTCGGATGAAAGATTAGACCAGAGACCAAAGGTGGTATCCTTTTCCCTGGCAGCAACCCAAGGTTAAGTCACATTTAACCCAGAGTTGAGCTTCTGCCTTCTTATTTATGCCATCACTAACACTGCCCACTCCCACCTCCATTGCATTGTCCATCTTTGCCCTGTCTCAACTCACCTGCTGTTGAAACCCTCTTTTATGCCTTCATTATTTCTAGTCTTGACAGTTCCAGTGTTCTCCTGTACTCTACCCTTTGCAAACCTGAAGTCATCCAAAACTCTGCTGCTCATTCATAGCAAATCAATTTCCACATTGGAAGCCAGAGACCACAGGGGCAATCATGCAACATCTTGGTGTTAAAATTCTATCCTTGCTTTTGATTCCTTCATGGCCTCATCCCCTACCTAGCTCTGTAACTTCCTCCAGCTCCACATATCTGAGCTCCTCCAATTCTGCCCTCTTGAGCATCCCCAATTTTAATTGTTCCCTCATTGGCACCTTCCGTTGCCTCAGCCGTAAGCTTTGGAATACCCTTCCTACAGTCCCAAAAAACTACCTCTTTGACCAAGCTTTTGCTTATCTGATCTAATTCTGTGAATTGGTGTTTTGTTTTATAATGCTCCAATGAAGTATCTTGGGACATTTTAGTAAGTCACTGACGCTAAACAAATGTTGTCCTTGTTGTATTTTGTGAGCAGGGGAATAATCCTGGTCAACTGGCCAATATTTACCTTTCAAGTAAGCAACACAAAAAAAAAACATTGTGGGAGCTTGCTGTGCACAAATTGGCTGCCGCACATCCCAATAATACAACAGAGACTATATTTCAGAAGTACTTAATTGACTGTAATGTACCTTGGGATAGCTTGAGATCATGAAAGGTGCTATATAAATGCAAATCTTTCTTTTCTCATGGACATTGAGCAATTTACAGTTGAAGACATTTATCTAGTTAAATGGAAACATTATCAGAAGCTGCAAAATCACTTGCAGCTGGCATCTCATGTTCAGTCTTACATCTGTTTAACCATAAACACGGAACAACGCCTCACTCTATTCACCACCATTCCTGGCAACCAGATGTGGAGAGGTCCTAATGGGTTGAGAATAGACGTTTGATCCAGTATAGTCTCCTGAAAACCAGAATCCTTACCCATGGAGCAAGACACCTGTACATTACTCAAATTCTATAATGGTTGGGAAACCATCTGAACATTAAAATCAATGTTGCAGCTGAAACAGCAGGACCAACTTTAAGCACCCATGGATTTATTTCAGCTGGAGGCCATCCAGCAACTCCCTGCCAGGATGAGAAACAGCCAGTGGTTTCCTGGCAGCCTCTTGGCTCAGTGTTGATCTTTAACTGATGGAAAGTCTGTTTAACTGTGCTTCAAAATCTCATTGCAAAGTTTTACTGGGGGTTAACCGAACAGTCCCAGTCAAAAGGGACACACTTTTGAGAGCATTTAATACAAGGGTCAAGTGGCCTATGTTCAAAATAAGGAGGGAATGAAAGTATTGAGATTTTTTTTTAAATTGTTTGTGGGCATCGCTGGCTAGGTCAACATTGACTGCCCATGCCTAATTACCCAGAGGACAACCAAGAATCAACCACATTACTGTGCATGATTCATGTGTAGGCCAGATTGGACAAGGATGGCAGGTTTCCTTCCCCAAAGGGCATTAGTGAACCAGATGACTTATGGGTTTATAAATAGATTTTTATTGAATTTGAATTTCACCATCTGCTGCAGTGGGATTTGAACCCACATACCCCACAACATTAGCCTGGGGTTCTGGGCTGCTAATTCAGTAACATTACCAGTACACCACTGCCTCTCCAGAGGGTGATGGGAGTTTGTGTCACGTCTAAGGACCTGCCTACAAAATAGCTTGGAAAAAGAGTAGTGAACTGAAGATTTCAGAGACTTTCCATACCCGTTTAGAATTTATTTGATAAAATCAGCCACAAGCAGCAATATTCAGGAAACTCATGAGTACATATTAATTATTAAAACCAGCTACAGGAATAATCATTTAAAGTCTGTTTGATGGTTTGCAAATTGTAACCCAATGTACTAATGAAACAACATTACCTCTAACTCATACAGCTAATTAATCTGAAATCTAGAAAATAAATCATCTATTAAAAACTGCAAGCCTGTTGTGTTCTGAAATCACTTTTCCCTAACCAAACTGAAAGCGTTGCGAGTGCAGCCAACATCATCTCCAGGGCCAGTCTCAGGACAACCTGTGATCATTTTCAGTTTGACTGAAGTACCACAACTTGCCCATAGGGCTGCAGCTGTCTCAGGGGGTTCTCGGTTGGGGCTGCCCTGATCAGGACCACACCCTGAACAACTTGCATTTACGTTGCAACTTACCATCCCAAAGATGCTTCACCTGAATGATTATCAAACAAACATTTTGATGCTAAGTCACATAAGGAGATATTTGGACAAGTAATCAAAGGTTTAGCCAAAGAGATAGGTCTTAAGGAATGTCTGAGAAAAGAAAAGAGAGCACGAGAGGTTTAGGTGGTAATTCTGGAGCTCAAGGCCCATCAGCTTAAAGGGCAGCTGCCACTGGTAGACTGATTAAAATGTGCACAAGGTTGCGATTAAAGGTGTGTGAAGATCTCCAGCTGCATGGCTGGTGATGGTTAAAGAGAGAGGAGGGGGAAGAAGCCACGGAGGGGCTTGAAAGTAACTATGAAAATTTTAGAAGCTAAACTATTGCCAGACTGGTAGCAAATTTAGATAATTGAGTTGAGTTGAGTTGAGCTGAGCTGAGGGGGAGGGGCGTCAACTCAGGGTCTCAGTGCAAGTTTGGACACAGGGCAGGGGAATTTTGGATGAAGTAAATTTACATAATAGATTATGTATGAGCAAGGACTACTGAGACCCAGTTTATAGCTAGGAATACTCCAATAGAGCACCAGCTAAATTAGAACTAAAGGTACTCAATTTTCACTGGGCACAACAGGTAATGAAAAGGGATAGTGTTCAGTCTGTGATTACATACAAAGCCCAGAGCCATTTTCATGCTATATGATCTTAATATATAGCAGAGGGCTGTTTGGATATTACTTCAGACCTGTACAGGAATCTCATTCAGACTAGTCAGAAGGTTAGAGTTAAGTCCATGTCCACGTTTTACTTTCATTGCAACCAAATAAATCATCTAAATTTGATGCTGGGGTTTAAAAAAAGAGAACATAAGAATTGTTGCTTGCAGTTAAATTCTTATGTGTAGAATGCAGTAAAAGTTTTATTATATCCCTGGTCTACATTAAGCATACCTTAGGCACAAAAGCAGCAGTGGTGCTACGTCTGGCTACTGTGTCACAGGTCAAGGAGAATAGCAATGGCTCCTGGTCACTATTCAGTGGATCTTGCTGGAAAACAAGTGCAGGGATGTATGTTGTGATGAGGATTAGGTTTGCCTAGCATGGTGAAAATGGCCATGAACTCATTGTGAGCCATTTACCTGCAAGTGCAGCTCAGCAAGAACCAGCAGAACTGATATTGGCCACTGACAGCAAATCAGCAGTCACTTTTATATTATGCCAGACTTGCACTTCCATAGAGTTCGAGCTATTTTGCGCAGCACATGGCAGCAACTTCTCAGCCTCTACAAAAGAGGAAGAGTGCAAATTTTTAATGAACAAAGATGGGATGAGAATTCCACAAATGAGCAATTCCACCATGGAAGTATCATTTAAGTGGTATGCCTCAAATGTTACCATCAAAGGGATTTTTCTCCTGCTCAGCTTTCGGTGAGCAGGGGTATTAAACAGCCTGCAGCCACCAAGTTCCTTTTCTAGGCAAGGATTTCAGATTTGTGCTGTAGTCTTAGGAGTTTATTATTCAGATAATCAGTATCAGTGATTTGATATCACACAAGAGTTTACATTAAAAACAACACTGAATTAGTCTCCTGAGGTTGTATAATAGTCACTTCTATTGGCCGTAGGCTTTGACCTTACCTGGCATTTGATTCCCGCTTTGCTACAGGGGCACACTTCAGGATCACAGTAAAACCTACAGTCGCACCCGCATTCCTCCCTGGACGAGCGAATGGCTCGCAGCTCATGCTTTTCCTCGGTATCAATCCTGTTGACGCCTGATGCACGTAATAAAGCTCTTCGCCTTTTTGTGGGTAGTGGTTGTAAAAAGAAATAGTCATCTACCTCAATACTGTCCACATCAATGTCATCGTCAGAAACGTCATCAATGGTGAGTACATTGGCTTCCTCCGACTCAACTGTACCGTTCTTTGTCAACTGTTGAGAAATATTTAGAATAATTTATGGTCAGGTATCTGTGGGACAAAGAACAAGACCAATATTATATGTTCTGGTGCAATGTTTCCATCAGATTTCACTGCCAAATGCGTTCATACTACAAGCTATGTTGTCCTCAGATGTGAAAGCTCATCACAATAACTGCATTATGCAACTTTCTAGAGGAAAACTTAGACAATTTTGGAATAAGCCTCATCTCTGATAAAAACAGAAAAGAAACGGGTAGCGTCTGAGTCATCTCCAATAAAAGCATCATCATCAGTCTGCAGCTTACAGCCCAGGGGTCCAACAATTAATGTGCCGGTAAGAGAGGAGATTGATCAATGTCACCTCTAATCCCAAGGATATGCTCAGTTATAATACATGGTGCATGATAGACTCAAGGGCAAGTTACAAACATTAACAGTGCATTTAGTTTCCAAGGGAGTCTGCAAGAAAAGATCCCTGGAAAATACTGGTTTTAATACAACCTGCCACAGTATTCTACAGTCTACAAGCAAACATCAGTATTACAATCCATTCTTTCCATCGTACTTAATTTTATCAAAAACTATTTGCTGTTTACCATTTGGAATTAATTGATTTTTTTTTGCACCTTAAAACTGCTTTCTCCCAATGGAATGGAATCTATAAATCAAACGAAAGCTACTTTTGCTTTTTAAAAAAAAAATAGATAAAACAATTGCAGAGGAATAAAACAAAGAATTGTGATGCTGGAAATCTGAAATACAAAAACAGAAATTGCTGGAGAAACTCTGGCAGCATCTGTGGAGAGAAAACAAATAATTTGGGGTGACTGGACTCGAAACACTAATTCTGCTTTCCCTCCACACTTACTACTAGAACTGCTGAGTTTCTCCACTAATTTTTGTTTTGTGTGTTAATAGCCGAGAGGATCTGTCTTCGAGTCAGGGCGCTAATGGAAAATTTAGAATGTGCAGTCCAAGACCACCTCTCCAGACACATGTTTTGTGACTTATCAAAGGAGTGAGGGTTGAATTTATTACATTAAGTGGCACATAATAATTGATGCTAGAATTGATGTTAGCCTCAAAACGATCTCCTACCATCCCTAGCACACAGAGGCACTGTGGATCCCAGACTGTTAACACACATGCTCCATTTCACCATCCCATCTCCTTCCCCAGTTCAAAACTGATCCTGTTATCCTATTTCCACTGCCCCCCCCATTGGCATTTAGAGTTGGACATAAAAGATCTCTTATTTTGAAGAAGAAAGAGAAGGGGATTTCTCCTGAGGCAATGGAGGAAAATGGATAAAGCTCGTGTCAAACACATGATTTGGTGATATAGCATGTGGGAACCAAGATTTGGTAATCTGGAATGAGGATGAGGTTAAGATTTTAGACTCTTTAAATTAGATTACTTACAGTGTGGAAACATGTCCTTCGGCCCAACAAGTCCACACCGACCCTCCAAAGAGCAACCCACCCATTCCCCTACATTTACCCCTTCATCTAACACTACGGGCAACTTAGCATGGCCAATTCACCTAACCTGCACATCTTTGGACTGTGGGAGGAAACCGGAGCACCCGGAAGAAACCCACGCAGACACGGGGAGAATGCAAACTCCACACAGACAGTTGCCGGAGGCAGGAATTGAACCCGGGTTTCTGGCACTGTGCCACCGTGCTGCTCTTGGTGGAGAATACCCTATCAGACAAATTCTCAGCTATGCTTTCTTGTAGAAGGACTTCAAATTGTAATAATCATTTTAAAGTGAGACCCAAAGTGTTGAAATCGGAAAGAACATCAGAAAGTGAGATTGATGTATTACAATACGACAATACACTAATGAGCTCAGCTCCTCCATTTATTACACAAAATGGTCTGAGAGATCATCACTATGTTCTATCTGCTGTAAGTGTAACATTATGTTCTGTACACATAACACTACCATCAAAAGAACAATCAAGTCTACAAACAATTATGAAAAGGTGAGGCAAAATACGCAGTAAACTTGCCAAGTCCTCCCTGAAAAATATCCAAACATTTCCTGTTTGATGCTGGACTCTGTTTCAACATGCAGCCTCATTACATAAATGCATCAAAACAGTACTCAGTGTCCTAAAAGGAATTCAAATTTTGCTGGTGAAGTCAGACACGTGAACACCTGCATGAACTCCAGCATCATGCAATTACACCTCGCTCACTTTGAGATTGAAAGCAAGATCACTCATTTCCCTCACAGCGAAACTGTGTTTAGGTCAAGCAGCCCAAGAGAAAAAGGCCAAAATCCCATGGCAGATCTGGGAGTCAGATGTGTTGGAGGAAGTATTTTTGAGAGCTTGTAGTAATTCACCCAGAGATGAATCTCAGTGAAGTTACCTCCTGTAAAAGACCTGCAGATTGAAGCACTGAGGACACTAAACTGTAACAAGTAATTTTGTTGAGACACTTCAATCATGAGAATGACATAGAATTGCAACCTTCCAATGAAGCAAGTAGCCTTAACATTGTTTATCCGCCCTGTCCCCATATCAGTCCCCTTATCCACTTGGCACCATTCACAATTAGTTGAGGAGAAAGTGAGGACTGCAGATGCTGGAGATCAGAGCTGAAAATGTGTTGCTGGAAAAGCGCAGCAGGTCAGGCAGCATCCAAGGAGCAGGAGAATCGACGTTTCGAGCAAAATTCCTGAAGAAGGGCTCATGCCCGAAACGTCGATTCTCCTGCTCCTTGGATGCTGCCTGACCTGCTGCGCTTTTCCAGCAACACATTTTCAGCTCTACTTCAACTAACCACAGCCCTCCAAAATGCAATCTATAGCTTCACAATTAATTTACTCCCACAAAGATACTAATAATTTAAATTCATCCTGTGTCAGCTAAGTCACTTGTGAGATATCGAAAAATCAACCTTCCAGTACAATGTCCCAATGGCATTCTGCATTAGAAGGCTAGTTCTTTAGCCCAGTGTTGACTTGGGCTGTGACCCTTAATTAAGTTGACCTTGTTCCATAAAAGTAGACTGGGATGATAGAACTTAAGGGCATTTGCATTCAACTTGAAAACAATGTCTTTAAAATTTATTCTTGGGATGTGGACTTCATCGTCAAGACCAGCGTTTATCACCCATCCTCAAGACTGTGGTGACAAGCCATCTTCCAGATTTGTACATTGAAATTCCTTGCCGAGCCATTTTAAAGGAGCAGTTAAGAGTCAACCCAAGTGGTTCTGAAGTCACGTAAAGGCCAGACCAGGTTTGGACAAAATATTTTCTTCCCCAAAAAGGAGTTTCATGAATCATTTAGGCTATTACAACAATCTGGTTTGTTTCATGTTCACCAATACCTTTTAAACCCAAATACTGTGGTGGGATTTGAACACCTGTCTCTACAGCTTGAGTCCAGGCTTCTGGATTACTATCCAATAATATAACCTTTGAACATTAAATAATTAAACACAAAGGCTTCTTGCAGCCTGGAGTCACTCAGCTTCTGGACACTGCTTGCTGACTGTCTGGTTAAAAGAACCCTCTGGGTTCTGACAGCACAGTTACTCCAGTTGTACTTGAGAGCTTCATTCAAGTCACAAAGGGTAAGTTATTCAGAAGGAATCACAACCAAACCACCAGCCTCAAACAGGTAAACCTTTTACCTTCATTTTTCGCACGTTGAGCTTCTCCTCCTTCAGATGGTCACGGAGCATTTCCCGGTGAAGGTGTTCCTGCTCCTGCGCAAACTCACACAGCGTGTACCTGCGGATGCAGTTGTGGCGCCTGGCCATGCCCAGGGAACTGCCTCCCTGGCTCGGCACACTGGTGAACCCTTGGCGGCGTGTGAAGTAGTAGACAGTGACCTGGTCAAAACGAACATTCTTTACTCTCAGCCGCTTCTGCTTCTTCAAGATTGAAGTTGCTGAAAAGGAAATTCAAAAGTAGTCAATGACTGAACACTGCACTGAAATCAGATCAAGCAGGAGCATTAGAAGAAGGGAATGCACCAAGACTGTTGTTAAGTACTGGTGTACAGAGCACTCGTTGTAGTCTAATACATCCATTTTTAAACTCCCTTGTGGAAGCTTGCTGCAAATTGACTGCTGGGTTTTCTGACAACAGTACTTAGTAACAGTTTTAGACTTTAAAATGATGATAGAGAAGGACAGGAGTCAAGTTAATAGATTAGAGAAAAGACAATTTTGAGGAACTGAGAAATAGGACAACAAAATGGACCAGGAGGCAGCTAATCGGCCCATTGAGACTGTTGTGCCCCTTGACAGGGTCACAGCCAGATCAGATTGTCATCAAACTTCACTTTTCCACCAATCCTCCATGAGCCTGAGCTCTCTGTCCATCAAGCAACGGTTAAAATCAGCCTTGATTACATTCAGTTACCCCAGCCTCCACGGCTCTTGGGAAAGAGAATTTCAAAGACTGGATTTTCATAGAATAAATTCTTCCTAATCTCTGTCTTAAATGGCAGATGCCTTGTACTTAAACTGTGCCTCCTAGTTATAGATTCTACAAGAGGAAACATCGTTCCCCCATGTCAAGCCAACTCAGGTCATGTTTTAATAAGGTCACCTCTCATTCTTCTAAACTCCAATGGATATATGCCCAAACTTTTCTTAATAGAATCAGCCTAGTAAACCTTCTCTGAACTGCCTCCAAAGCAAGTATGCCACTCAAGTAAGGAGGCCAAAACTGCGCACATGACTCTAGGTGCAGTCTCACTAAAGCTATGTGCAGTTGTAACAAAACTTCATTGCTTTCAAACTCAATTTCCCTTGCAATGAAGGCCAGCATTCCTAATTACTCGCTGTAACCGCATGCTGACGTTTTGTGATTCATGTAGGAGGACACCCAGATTCCTTTGTACCACAGCCTCTCTCAATTTAAAGAATATTCTGTTTGCCAAAGTGAACAACCTTGCATTTCCCTCGGTCAGTCCCTTTGCAGGCTCGGTGTCTTCTTTTGTATCGGAGTTAGGGGAGAAATAAAATGGGGAACTATATTGGGAAAGCCATATAGAACAACTATGGAAAACACTTAAAACAGAGCTTGGCAGAATGCAGGAAAATATGTTCTGCTGAATGGAAAGAAGCTAAATATTATGGAACTCCATAGATGGTAAAAACCTGAGGGAGCATTTGAGAATTAGAAAATAAGACCTACATCAAGTACATAGAAAACAGAGGAGGAGCATGGTAGAAACAAAAGAAATTAGGAGTGAAGGTTAAAAAAAATTGGCAAGGCAAAGAGGAACTACAAAATTACATTATCAAGGAATCTTCAAAACACACTATTTTACAGGCACATCAATTAAAAAAAAAGGCGGCTGTAATAGGAGTGGAACCATTAAGGACAGACAGGATATACAGGTAATGATAGAGTGATATTAAATAATTATTTTGCCTCATTATTTACCAAGGAATGGTAACAGGTAGAATCGATATTAAATGATGATATTAGTGATGAGATAATTACATGCAAAATAAAAAGTGGGGTGTATTGAATAAACAAACTCAGGATAAAAACCCTGGTTCAGGTGGATTTCATCCATGTATTTTGAAAGAATCTAGGGCAGAGACAGTAGAAGCATTACCACTCATATTTCAGAATGGATTCAAAAAATGTGTTGTGCCAGAGAACTGAGAAATAACTAACTTAATTTCTATATTTAAGAGGAACAGACATGCCCAGAGAATTACAGACCAGTCAATTTAACATAAATGTTAGGAAAAATGATGGAATCCTGACTAAAAGGACAGAATACAAGGACATCTTTGATTTGATTTATTTATTGACACATGTATTTTGTTATAAAATACAGTGAAAAGCATTGTAGTGTTGCCATTCTCCAACAACATCTTAAAACACAAATAAACCAAAACATAACATAAAGGCAGAAGAATAAAGAAAAAAAAGTGTTCAATTTTACAGTCCTTCTTGTTAAGTGCTCTGCCATGGGACTGGGGGCATGAGTCTCTTTGCCGAGGTGACAGGGATAGGGAGGGATGTAGGGACAGGAGGAGATGCCAGAGAATGGGGAGGGGGTGTGGGCAATGGGGGAGGTAACAGCAATAGAAAGGGGCTGTAGGGGACTGGAGGAAGACAGATATAGAAGTAGAAGTAATCAATAGTCAACATTGATTTCAACAAGGCAAAATCTTGTTTTCCCATTGAGGGCGATGGCAACAATTTACAGGAGCAAATTAATAAATTTGAAGAACAGGTAAATAATTAATAAATGAAGTTTCTGCACAAACAAATAGGAGGTATTGCATTTTGGTAGGAAGAACAGACAGATTTGTTTTTACTTGGAAGGTATAAATCTAAAGAGTCATACAGCATGGAAATAGAACCTTTGTTCCAACTCGTCCATACTGACCAGGTTTCTCAAACTAAACTAGTCCCATACACCTCTAAATCTTTCCTATTCATGTGTGCATGCAAATGTCTTTTAAATCTTGGAACTGTTCTTGCATCCACCACTTCCTCTGGCTGTTCCTTCCATATATGATCTACTTCTGTGAGGAAAATGTTTTCCCTCAAGACCCTTTTAAATCTTTCCCCTCTCACCTTAAAAAATATGCCCTGTCGTTTTGAACTACCCTACCCTGGGAAAAAGATCTTGGCTATTCACCTTATTTATACCCCTTATGATTTTATAAACCTCTAATAGCGTCACCCCTCAACCTCGTACACTCCAATCAAAAAAGGCCAAACCTATACAGCCTCTCCGTACAAGTCAAAACATCCAGTCTCCGCAACATCCTTGTAAATTATTTCTGCACCCTCTCCAATTTAATAATATCCTTCCTATAACAGGGTGACCAGAACTGTACACATCACTCCAAAAGTGGCCCCATCAAAACCCTGTACAACCGCAACATGGCGTCCCAATTCCTACACTCAGTGGTCTGAGCAAGTGTACCAAATGCCTTCTTAATCACCCTGTCTACTTGCGATGCCAATTTCAAGGAACAGAGTCAAAAAACAACGGGCTCTTGGAGTACAAATACATCCATCATCAAACGTTGCAGCACATGTTAGCAAGACTATAAAGAGAGCAAGCCAAGCAATTAGTTTTACTGCTCGAGCAATAGAGTTAAAAAGTAAGGTTGTCATGCTGAATCTGTATGGGACACTGGTCAGACCACACTTAAGAATACTGTGTGCAGTTCCAGTCACTGTACTATAATAAGGATCCAGAGGTGCTGAGAAGGTGCAGAAATTTACAAAGGCAATCTTGGAAATGTGAGAGTTTACATATCAGGAAAGGACTTAAAGCCCGGGTCTCTTTTCCCTTGGACAAAAATGCTGAGGAGTGATCCAATGGAGATGTTTAATATTCGGAAAGGTTTTGATAATATGGATACAGAAAATGTTTCTTCTGTCGGGAAAAGAATAACTGAGGCCATCAATGTAAAATGGTCACCAAGTAATCCAACAAGGAATTCAGAAGAAACTTGTTCACCAAAGAGTGGTGAGAATGTAGAAGTCAATACCACAGGGAATGGTTGAAGTGATTAGTTTAGATGAATTTAAAGGGCAGATAGACAAATAGGATAGAGGTTTATAACGATAGATTTAGATTTGAAAAGATGGGAGGAGGCTCAGTGAAGGAAACACTGGCATGGACTGACTGAATTGAATGGATTTATGGCATAGAAACAAACCAATGTAACTTTAAGAAAATACAACACTGATAAGAAAGTACTTATGGGATGTTGTGAAAAGCACTACATAAACAAAAGTCTTAAATTTTTCAAAAATGTGAAGGCGGGTTACAGGTCCTCAGCAAAGCCAGAAATCCAGTTGGCTCAAGACTTTGTAAATGCATGTAAATGTTCCTGTGATGAGAACTCAAGTTACTGATCATTAAAAGCCCACCATAATGAAAATGCTGCAACTGATGGAGGGCCAAACATTTTCAATCAAATAATAGTCAGCATCAGCACAACTAGTTCTTCAGGGTCCAATCATTTCTAAAGCGCTAAGGAAGGATTACATCAAAATAAAATAGCTTGCCTCTTTTAAAAAAAAGTGTCTGACTCAGGAAAATGTGGTTAAAATTGAAGAGTCTTTCACTGAGATGAGCAAACAGCATTTATGAACACTACTCCCAACGTTCCCATGTTCAGGAAACAAATATATTACCTCATGGGTTTAAAGCTAGTTGTTCAACCTTCTAGAGGTGATAAGTCCATTTTCATCGAGCTTGAGTGAATGCTGCAGCTACAGAAGAAGTGTTGTACCCCACTTAATGACTTCCCACCTCCAGCTATTTGGAAAAGCAGCCGGTCAGCTCTTTGCAAGAAACTGTTATCACTCCAGCCTTCAATTCAAATGCTATAGCTGCCTGTCCCCAGCCTTGACCACTTGCTCATCTGTGCTGAAATGTTACTGTGAATGGATGTAGGTTTGCTCGCTGAGCTGGAAGGTTCATTTCCAGACGTTTCATCACCCTACTAGGTACATCTTCAGTGGGCCTCCAGGCGAAGCACTGCTGATGATTCCTGCTTTCTATTTATATGTTTGGGTTTCTTTGAGTTGGTGATGTCATTTCTGTGGCAGTGTCATTTCCTGTTCTTTTTCTCAGGAGGTGGTAGATGGGGTCTAACTCTGTTTGTTGATAGAGTTCCGGTTGGAATGCCATGCTTCCAGGAAATCTTGTTCATCTGGAAATGAATCTTCCAGCTCAGCGAGCAAACCTACATCCAGGACCTCAACCTGAGCTCCAAATCTCCTCAAAGGTTACTGTGAATTCTTCATGATTAACGTCCTCTGATTAAAGTTCAAAAGAAGCAACTTGCAGAGTTACTGAGCAAACCCCAAATCACTAAGCAACTTCAAACATTCTCTCCAGCACTGGACACCCATTACATAGCCTATTTGACATTCGACTGACTGAACTGGTCCTCACCCTGAACAACTTCTCTTTCCAATCCTCCCACTTCCTCCAAACGAAAGGAGTAGCCATGGGCACCCGCATGGGCCCCAGCTATGCCTGCCTCTTCGTAGGATATGTGGAACAATCCATCTTCCGCAACTACACTGGCCCCACCCCCCACCTTTTCCTCCGCTACATCGATGACTGTATCGGCGCCGCCTCGTGCTCCCACGAGGAGGTTGAACAGTTCATCCACTTCACCAACACCTTCCACCCCGACCTCAAATTCACCTGGACAGTCTCAGATTCCTCCCTCCCCTTCCTCGACCTTTCTATTTCTATCTCAGGCGACCATATCAACACGGACATCTACTACAAACCGACCGACTCCCACAGCTACCTGGACTACACCTCCTCCCATCCTGCCCCCTGTAAAAACGCCATCCCATTCTCCCAATTCCTTCGACTCCGCCGCATCTGCTCCCAGGAGGACCAGTTCCAAAAACGCACATCCCAGATGGCCTCCTTCTTCAAGGACCGCAATCTTCCCCCCCCCCCCCCCCCCCGACGTGGTCGACGATGCCCTCCACCGCATCTCTTCCACTTCCCGATCCTCCGCCCTTGAATCCCGCCCCTCCAACCGCCACCAGGACAGAACCCCACTGGTCCTCACCTACCACCCCACTAACCTCCATGTACAGCGCATCATCCGCCGTCATTTCCGCCACCTCCAAACGGACCCCACCACCAAGGATATATTTCCCTCCCCTCCCCTATCAGCATTCCGTAAAGACCACTCCCTCCGTGACTCCCTCGTCAGATCCACACCCCCCACCAACCCAACCTCCACTCCCGGCACCTTCCCCTGCAACCGCAGGAGGTGCAAGACTTGTGCCCACACCCCCCCCCTCACCTCCCTCCAAGGCCCCAAAGGAAACTTCCATATCCGCCACAGATTCACCTGTACCTTCACACATATCATCTATTGCATCCTTTGCACCCGATGTGGCCTCCTCTATATTGGGGAGACAGGCCGCCTACTTGCGGAGCGTTTCAGAGAACACCTCTGGGACACCCGGACCAACCAACCCAACCACCCTGTAGCTCAACATTTCAATTCCCCCTCCCACTCCACCAAGGATATGCAGGTCTTTGGACTCCTCCATCGTCAGACCACAGCGAAACGACGGTTGGAGGAAGAACGCCTCATCTTCCGGCTAGGAACCCTCCAACCACAAGGGATGAACTCGGATTTCACCAGTTTCCTCATTTCCCCTCCCCCCAGCCTGTCTCAGTCAAATCCATCAAATTCAGCACCGCCTTCCTAACCTGCAATCTTCTTCCCGACCTCTCCGCCCCCACCCCAGTCTGACCTATCACCCTCACCTTGACCTCTTTCCACCTATCACATTTCCGACGCCCCTCCCCCAAGTCCCTCCTCCCTATCTTTTATCTTAGCCTGCTGGACCAACTTTCCTCATTCCTGAAGAAGGGCTAATGCCCGAAACGTCGATTCTCCTGTTCCCTAGATGCTGCCTGACCTGCTGCACTTTTCCAGCAACACATTTCCATCTCTGATCTCCAGCATCTGCAGACCTCACTTTCTCCCCATTTGACATTCAGAGTGTGGTCCAGTGGATAGTCTGGGAGTTGATGGTTTGGTGATGGGAGGTGAAGTCATGGTTGAGAGGGGGAATAGGAGGAGGTGTCTGCGAGTTGGCGCCTGGCTTCAGTGGTGTAGTGGTGGGTGCGCCAAACTACTACTGCTCCCCCATTGTCTGCGGGTTTGATGGTGAGGTTGGGGTTGGAGCGGAGGGAGTGGAGGGCTGAATGTTGTGAGGACAGGAGGTTGGAGTGGGTGAGGGGGGGTGGACAGGTTGAGGCAGTCGATATCACGGCTGCAGTTTGAAATGAAGAGGTCAATGGTGGGTAACAGGCCAGCACAGGGTGTCCAGGTGGATGGGGTGTGTTGGAGGCGGGAGAAAGGGTCCTCAGTGGGTTGTGGATCCAGTTGATCCATTTGACATTCAGTTCCACTAAAGTCAACTGAACTGAAGTTAGGCAGGGAGTGTAACAGGACGTTGAAATGATATTAAATAAAAACTGCAAGAACTGCGGATGCTGTAAATCAGAAACAAAAACAGAAGTTTCTGGAAAAGCTTAGCAGGCTGGCGGCAGCAATGAATAGAAATCAAAGTTAACGTTTTGGGTCCGATGACCAAATGATGTTTCCCATTTTGAATACTGCCGAAAACCCAAAATTAAACCCAAAGGGGAAATCAGTTAAAATTGGCTAAGCTACCAGCCAATAGGATTATTAGTTGCACCAGCACAAACAGCAACAAAGTGTATGGCTCCCAGCTTCCCTGTTCTGAAGGCATCTCTTATTGTGCATTTATCAAGGCGAGGTCAATTCAAGCTGACAAACAAGAACATGTTCACTTTCAGAACTCAGAGCAGATAATCATAGAGTCATAGTCATAGAGATCTACAGCACAGAAACAGACCCTTCGGTCCAACTCATCCATGCTGACCAGATATTGCAACCCAATCTAGTCCCACCTGGCCCATATCCCTCCAAACCCTTCCTATTCAATATACCCTTCCAGATGCCTTTTAAATGTTGCTATTGTACTAGCCTCCACCACTTCCTCTGGCAATTCATTTCCATATATGCACCACCCTCTGCGTGACAAATTTGCCCCTTAGGTCTCTTTTATATCTTTCCCCTCTCACCCTAAACCTATGCCCTCTAGTTCTGGACTCCCTCACCCCAGGAAAAAGACTTTGTCTATTTATACTATCCATGCCCCTCATGATTTTATAAACCTCTATAAGGTCACCCCTCAGCCTCCAGGGAAAACAGCCCTTGCCTATTCGATCTCTCCCTATAGCTCAAATCCTCCAACCGTGGCAACATCCTTGTAAATCTTTTCTGAACCCTTGTAAGTTACACAACATCTTTCCAATAAGAAGGAGACCAGAATTGCACGCAATATTCCAACAGTGGCCTAACCTGTACAGCCACAGCAGGACCTCCCAACTCCTATACTCATACTAAACACCTTCTTCACTATCCTATATACCTGTGACTCCACTTCCAAGGAGCTATGAACTTGCACTCCAAGGTCTCTTTGTTCAGCAACACTCCCTAGGACCTTACCATTCAGTGTATACGTCCTGCTAAGATTTGCTTTCCCAAAATGCAGCACCTCACATTTATCCAAATTAAACTCCATCTGCCACTTCTCGGCCCATTGGCCCATCTGATCAAGATCCCGGTGTAATCTGAGGTAACCCTCTTCGCTGTCCACTACACCTCCAATTTTGGTGTTATCCGCAAACTTACTAACTGTACCTCTTATGTTCACAGCCAAATCATTAATATAAATGACAAAAAGTAGTGGACCCAACACTGATCCTTGTGGCGCTCCGCTGGTCACAGGCCTCCAGTCTGAAAAACAACCCTCCACCACCACCCTCTGTCTTCTACCTTTGAGCCAGTTCTGGATCCAAATGGTGAGTTCTCCCTGTATTCCATAAGATCTAAACTTACTAACCAGTCTCCCATGGGGAACCTTGTCGAACCCCTTACTGAAGTCCATAAAGATCACATCTACCACTCTGCCCTAATCAATCCTCTTTGTTACTTCTTCAAAAAACTCAATCAAGTTTGTGAGACATGATTTCCCACACACAAAGCCATGTTGACTATCCCTAATCAGTCCTTGCCTTTCCAAATACATGTACATCCTGTCCCTCAGGATTCCCTCCAACAACTTGCCCACCACTGACGTCAGGCTCACTGGTCTATAGTTCCCTAGCTTGTCCTTACCACCCTTCTTAAACTGTGGCACCATGTTAGCCAACCTCCAGTCTTCCAGCACCTCACCTGTGACTATCGATGATACAAATATCTCAGCAAGAGGCCCAATCACTTCTCTAGCTTCCCACACAGTTCTAGGGTACACCTGATCAGGTCCTGGGGATTTATCCACCTTTATGTGTTTCAAGATACCCAGCACTTCCTCCTCTGTAATAAGGACATTTTTCACGATGTCACCATCTATTTCCCCACATTCTATATCTTCCATATCCTTTTCCACAGTAAATACTGATGCAAAATGCTCGTTTAGTATCTCCCCCATCTCCTGCAGCTCCACACAAAGGCCGCCTTGCTGATCTTTGAGGGGAGAAAGTGAGGTCTGCAGATGCTGGAGATCAGAGCTGAAAATGTGTTGCTGGAAAAGCGCAGCAGGTCAGGCAGCATCCAGGGAACAGTAGAATCGACGTTTCGGGCTTATGCCCGAAACGTTGATTCTCCTGTTCCCTGGATGCTGCCTGACCTGCTGCGCTTTTCCAGCAACACATTTTCAGCTCTGATCTTTGAGGGGCCCTATTCTCTCCCTAGTTACCCTTTTGTCCTTAATGTATTTGTAAAAACTCTTTGGATTCACCTTAGTTCTATTTGCCAAAGCTATCTCATGTCCCCATTTTGCCCTCCTGATTTCCCTCTTAAGTATACTCCTTCCTTTATACTCTAAGGATTCACTCGATCTATCCTGTCTATACCTTACATATGCTTCCTTTTTCTTAACCAAACCCTCAATTTCTTTAGTCATCCAGCATTCCCTATACCTACCAGTCTTTCCTTTCACCCTAACAGGAATATACAAGATGATTAGTGGTTTAGATAGGGTTGACAGTGAGAATCTTTTTCCACGTATGGAGTCAGCTATTACAAGGGGGCATAGCTTTAAATTAAGGGGGGGTAGGTATAGGACAGATGTTAGGGGTAGGCTCTTTACCCAGCGAGTCATGAGTTCATGGAATGCCCTGCCAGTAGCAGTGGTGGATTCTCCCTCATTATGGGCATTTAAACGGGCATTGGATAGGCATATGGAGGATAGAGGGCTAGTGTAGGTTAGATGGGCTTGGATCGGCGCAACATCGAGGGCCGAAGGGCCTGTTCTGCGCTGTATTCTTCTATGTTCTATGTTCTATACTTTCTCTGGACTCTAATTGTCTAATTTCTGAAGACATCCCATTTTCCAGCTGTCCCTTTACCTGCGAACCTCTGTCCCCAGTCAGCTTTTGAAAGTTCTTGCCTAATACCGTCAAAATTAGCCTTTCTCCAATTTAGAACTTCAATGTTTGGATGCGATCTCTCCTTTTCCATCACTATTTTAAAACTAATAGAATTGTGGTCGCTGGCCCCAAAGTGCCCCCTCTGACACTTCAGTCACCTGCCCTGCCTTATTTCTCAAGAGTAGGTCAAGTTTCGCACTCTCTCTAGTAGGTACATCCACATACTGAATCAGAAGATTTTCTTGTACACACTTAACAAATTCCTCTCCATCTAAACCCTTAACTCTATGGCAGTCCCAGTTTATGTTTGGAAAGTTAAAATCCCCTACCATAACCACCCTATTATTCTTACAGATAGCTGAGATCTCCCTACAAATTTGTTTCTCAATTTCCCTGACTATTAGGGGGTCTATAATACAACCCCAATAAGGTGATCATCCCTTTCTTATTTCTCAGTTCCACCCAAACAACTTCCCTGGGTGTATTTCTGGGAATATCCTCCTCAGCACAGCTGTAATGCTATCCCTTATCAAAAATGCCACTCCCCCTCCTCTCTTGCCTCCCTTTCTATCCTTCCTGTAGCATTTGTATCCTGGAACATTAAGCTGTCAGTCCTGTCCATCCCTGAGCCATGTTTCTGTAATTGCTATGATATCCCAGTCCCACGTTCCTAACCGTGCCCTGAGTTCATCTGCCTTCCCTGTTAGGCCCCTTGCATTGAAATAATTAAACTGCATTTATGTTCCAGGATACAAATGCTTCAGGAAGGATAGAAAGGGAGGTAAGAGTGGAGGGGGAGTGGCATTTTTGATAAGGGATAGCATTACAGCATAATGACTGTCGTTAGCACTGTCGCTTCACAGTACCAGGGACCCTGGTTCGATTCCAGCCTTGGGTGACTGTCTGTGTGGAGTTTGCACGTTCTCCCAGTGCCTGCGTGGGTTTCCTCCAGGTGCTCTGATTTCCTCCCACAGTCCAAAGATGTGCAGCTCAGGTGAATTGGCCATACTAAATTGCCCATAGTGTTAGGTGCATTAGTCAGAGGGAAACGGGTCTGGGTGGATTGCTCTTTGGAGGGTCGGTGTGGACTGGTTGGGTCAAAGACCCTGTTTTCACACTGTAGGGAATCTAATCTAACCACAACCTTCTCAAGGGCAGTGAGGGATGGGCAATGAATATTGGCCGAGCTAATGATGCCCACATCAAATAAATAATTTTAAAAGTGGCCCATGTGTAAAACATGCTGCTGATTTACAATTAGCTTGTTTCACTACTGGAGTGGACTCAAGACACTGCCACTATTTCCCAGGAAATATTGGAAAAGGAGATTTAAAGGACGCTTTTGATTTAAATGAGCAAATAGAAAAGTTTTATTCGTTCAATTGGGCAATGAGAGATAAAGGGTCATTAATTTAAAATTGTTTTAAAGAAGAGTCAGGAGAAGGATAAAGCTAACAGTCAGGTGCCACCATTAATCAAGTAGACTTTAGTCAATATGAGAAACAACATTGAGTGGATAGATAGAGAACCTGACTGTAGCTTGATCTTTCTTCCTCTTAGGGTAATTTGGATGTTGGAAGAGCAGCCCAGTAAAGATGAGATGCATGATAGCCATCAACTGGAAAATATTGAGTATTAAATAATTTATTTGTTTGCTCAGCTCCTTTTAGCTGGTGAAAGCTTAAAAGGGACCAAGTTTTTGACAACACTACAGCCAAGATAATAGGGCAATTGAGGGTTTATTAGTTGACTTACATTAATTGTTGAATAGAGGATTACTTGTAGTGAATTGAAAAAAATTGCAGTATTGTGTTGTCATTTTGTGTCATTGAAAACATTGTGCCTTTTAAAACCATCTCCATAAACAGGGTGCAAGTTGCATAGAATCAAGATTGTTTAATGCTCTGTTAAATATTGGCTTCTGATTGTATTTTGCCTAGTTTAAAAGGGATCAAACAACTGGCATTTGATGTCTATTCACACAAATATCCAAAACTTACCTGTTCGGAAACCAAAGTGTGGAAGATTTAATGTTTAAACGTGCATTTCTCACTCAGCTGCTGACAATCTTGAATCTTGTGTATAGTCCTACAGATGCTCATCACTTGCCAGTCATCAATTGATACGACCATCCTTCACTCAGCCATGCTGGACTGCAGGCAGACCACTTAACAATGGAGGCCAAAACCGATAATTCAAAGTTCTCCACATCACACATTCACTTTTCAGAAGATAACATTCAGGAGGAGTGTTACAATACTTTTTACCTCTCTGCTCTAGGAGATACCAAGACCAATTCAATCCCAGCTGTGGTTAAAAACCAAATAGCAACTGTTAATCAAATTGATGCTCAGGTCAGCATGTGGTGATTCAAAATGACTGAACCATTAGAGGATGGATGAGCTCAAGCATTTTCACCAGTGGTAGTTTGACCAAAAACAGGCACAATGTGGGAAGACTGACTGGGAAAAGTCACATTTTAGGGAATCAGAGTTCCTGATCTTACTGCGGGGGGGGGATTTAGTATTTTGCTACAGAGAGCTGATAGTACCTGGTTCGTTCAGTTAGCTTGATGGCTTTTGTGAGATTCAAAATGCCAACACTGCAGGTTGATATCCTCTTCTAGTTGAGATAGACTTGGGACCTGCCCCCTCACCCCTTCCCCATGTTTGATGCAGAACAGTTTCCTTCAAGTTATATAACCAATTGTTTCTCTCTGATAGTGTTGCCGGTCATCCCTCAGACTCTGAGTAATTACCTACTTACCTAAAGCTGAAATTGTTGGGAGCAGGTGGGCAGGGAAGAACTATAAATTAGTAATTCAGACTAAGTTTTGCTGTGAAGTTACAAACCTTAAGGAAAGCCTTGAATATTGGTTAGTACCCCTTGGCCAGGTTACAGTAAATAGAGATTCGAAATGCTATGTCCTGGAGTGCGTCTCATGTCAAGTCCAGCTGAGAAGCCAAAATGAAACTGCAAGTTTTCTCAAAAATGCTAAGATTTCAATTTCTTTACAATAGAAAAACCCTTGGATCCATAGCCCCAGCATAGATTTCTCTACCAATTTTACAGTTCTCAGTAGTCTATCCATACAGTAAAGCATGTCAGGACTTACAATATAAGGTGATGAATTGTCGGAAATGTTTCTTTCTCCATCCTCGCAATTATCAACACAAATCTTGCACTTCGAAAGCTGCTTTGACACCGGCCCTCAATTCAACTAAATTAGAGGACACAGGTGTCTATGAGTTAAAGGTGTTTCCACTGTTGAGTCCAAAACCCTCATCCCAGTACACTTAGGCCCACACGAAGCAAAAAGAACAGGGCTCATCAGTAAACTGATAAGGGAGCAACGTTTTAATTATGGCACTGCACTTACATTATTCATCTGAAAGCATTTCGTACATCTTCCTCTCAAACTAAAAAGAATCCCTGAGAAGTATATTCTTAAGCTGTCCTAACTTTCTCATCTACTCACTGGCTCTTGGAAAGATTTTCTCTTTTTTTACCAGAAATACCTATCATCTTGCTTTAGTTACGCACTGTAGCTGCGAATCCAAATTGAAAGCTTGTCCCTTTAATTGCTTTTGACACTTACGGCTCAGCTCCCTGGAGGTGGGAGGGTTGACGCTGTCACAGCTGTCTGCACTGTCACTGCTGGAAATGTCATCATCGGATTCCTTGGGTGAAGAACACAATGACGAACCATCCACCTCTTCAAATTTGCGCTTTATGCTGACAGCCATCTCCATTTCTTACCCTGTTGAAGAGAATGAGTACATGACTGGAAACTTCAATTCAGTTATTATTTTGAAAAAGGCACACACCACTGATCATCTCAGTCAACCTACATTCCTTCTTTATGAAATGAAGCAAAGCCTTGTGAAATGTACTCATTGTTTTGGTGTAGGAGACACAGCAGCCCATTTGCACACAGTACAGTCTCGCAAATGACAAGGAGATACAGGAGCATAATCTGTTTTACAGATGTTGATTTTGGAGTAAACATTGATGAGGCCATCAGGAATAACTCCTCTGCTACACTTAAATGACGTTGTGGGATCTATACAGCCACGTAAGAGGGAAGAGAAGGGCCTCAGTTCCATTTCACATTGGCTGTACCGCCTCCTACTTTGCAATATTCCTTCAGCACGGCACTAAAGTGTCAGTACTAATTCATCACTAATGCATTGAACAACAGAAAATGATTTCATCTAAATCAAATCAGAGGCAGATCCTGGACACTTTGGGTAACTTTCATGTAGTGCTGTTTAGCTTCAGTGCTCCTATATGTGCAAACCCCTCACTTCAGTGGTTTCTCACTGACCGCTGCCAGGAGTGTGAAATATGAACTTTACAAATCATTTGTCCTCACCAAATCAAATCAGATGGTGTTTTTTTAAAAAAAAATCTACTAGTAAATGAGCTTTCCTGACAAATCATACAACACTGGGTCATTGGCTCGGATCTCATCCCAACCCCCGCACCAAATATATGGCAGAATCCTTGCTGGGGTACCTGGTTTTTCTCAGGTAGCAGCCCAGCCTAGGTCATTGGTAGGACCCCATCCTGGGCAATGGTGACTCCTCCCAGCAGCATGTTGAGCTCCTCATTGTGCAGGGACAAACAAGAGGTGGTAAGCTATGATGCTCGTCTTCTGTTTGTCCTAGGCCACATTGCACACCAGCTCGAGACCCTGCATTCAGGTACTGGAAGGTGGCAGCAGGGAAAGGGGGTGACCTAACCCCGACCCACGGGGCATAGTGCTTCTTGCATAGCAGGGATTTCATGCAGCTGACTGGGAACCAGAGTTCAGCTCAGGAGAAGCAGGTCTTGGTGTCGGTGAGCCCTATTCCTCCAGTTTTACTGCAATTGGACATTCTTTCCTTCCCCTTAAAACCTTCCCTGACCACCAGGAGAATTACTCAGTACTAGCAAGTCACCTACTCGGATAACACCAAAAGTGGAGGTGTAGTGGACAGTGAAGGTTACCTTGGAGTACAATGGGATCTTGATCAGATGGGCCAAAGGGCTGAGGAGTGGCAGGTGGAATTTAATGTAAAAGGCATCTGGACGGGTACACGTATAGGAATGGTTTAGTGTGATATGGGCCAAATGCTAGCAAGTGGGACTAATTTATTTAGGATATCTGGTCATCCTGGACGAGTTGGATTGAAGGGTCTGTTTCCATGCTGTACATCATTTTTATCTCTTTCTCATTCATCTTCCATTTTCACTCCCACCCCCAAAATAAATCAGGAACTCCGTTCCATCTCACAGTATCAGCTAGGCTCAGAGTGGGACATCCTGCCAACCAGGAGGTTGTGGATTCCAGCCAAAATCGATGTAATTGAGGCTGACAATTCAGTGCAATTTACAGGGTGTGCTGCACTTTCAAAAATGACATTTTTTGACAAGACATTAAACCAAGTTTACTTATTCTGGCAGGATTAAGAGAGATTG